>NC_080748.1:2100000-2370000 GCF_020826845.1 Diceros bicornis minor
TGGCGACTCTGATCACTCAGGAAGAGACCAGTCGTCCAGCTTTGGGAGAGGGACGTTCAAGGTAGACAGCACTTGGGCAGCATTTGAAACCCGTCAGCTTTAACATCTCTGCTTTGAATTCTGACAAGGTTCCCAGATAAACATGCCTAGGGATAGTCAGAGGTACCATATTCTTTAAAAATTGATTAGAGTGGTGAAAGGAATAGAGCATAAAATATCCTGCTTATTTGCAAAAGATAAAATGCAAGCAAGACCTTCCTGTTAATTTTTTTCTGCTCATTCTCTTGGCTGTACTGTACGTTTGAATGCAGAAACAAAAATTTTGAATTGCCAAATTCTCTTTTCCTGAGATTGGTAAATTAACTTAAAAGTCTTATTGAAACCTGTGGAGGAATGGTTAGCAGCTTTCATGATTTATGTCGTCCCTAAAAATCTGGGCGTTGATCTACAGGAAAAAAAGTCCCTGTTTATATTACACATCCCAATAGGTTACATTTCCGATTTCTGAATGTGGGATATTATCAAAGCAACTGAAAAACCTGGTCATGGAAACTGGACCCTGTCACTTTGTCAAGAATTTGCCTCTGTATGAATTAATGACACACGAATTCTTTAACATTTTTGTAAAGAAAGGATGAGAAAGTGTGTAGTGTCTCTGAATGTGGCAAGAGAGGGAAGTCTCATTAGACCACATCCTCGGGTTCTTCTCTAGTGTTCAATAGGCCCGGGTGATAGTCCGTGTAGTCAGGTGCAGCGCCGCTCCCCCAGCCCCCAGTGTTCCATCCTACTCTGACCTGTGCCCTCTTCAGGGGGTTCTGATGACACTCGTCCACAAGTGTTGGAAGGAAACATTGTAATATGAGGATATTCATCATCTTAAAACAAGGATTAATAGAGAGGAAAGTCTCGGGGTGTGTGTGCTCCGATGCACTGCTGTTGAGGTGTGGCCGCAGTGACAACTGTACTCCCAGCAGTCCTCACAATGGCTGTCTCAAACGTTTGATCTCCTGGCACAACCACAGCAGCTGTTGACAGAGCTGGGCACTCGTCGTGGTTCAGTGTCTTCCGTCAGATTTTGTAGCTCTGACCTTCCTCTGCTTGCCCCATTCCCACTCCTATCTGCTGCATTCATTGCTTTGTAGTTGTTTCCTAGGAGCCACTGTGTGCAACTCTATTTCACAGTATCTTTAGGGACCCACTCTCACTACACATGTCACTGTACAACAGCCCTTTATCCTGGTGTAGCCCACGTTCATCCTCTCCAGTGGAGCTGTGAAGAACCCTGCTTACTCGGAGCTCCTCTCATTCTCATGCTGCTGGGGCTGCTTACGAAGCTGGGCATCTCATCTTTGGTCTCATCAACATTATTCTTTTCATTGATTTTCTGAAGTCGGAGACGACTTTGTTAATAATGTGACACTGACTGTCCCAGGCACTTTTATGTATCTTCCCCAACAGCTCTGTGAGGTAGAGCTCTGTGATCCCCATTTTACAGGGGGGAACACTGAGGCTCAGAGAGGTCGAGTAGCTTCCTTCACTTCACACAGTTTCTTGGTACATTTTGAGTCTCAACTTGGAACTCCGCCTCTCAGGTGTGTGCACTTAGCTGGCGTTCCAATTTGTGCCTCTCTGCCATCCTCTCCAAAGGCACACACCCCAACCTGAGTCCATTGTCTGCTTGATGACAGTCACCCTGCACAAACCGGCCTCATGCAGGGAGTGGACTAGTCAGGCATGGTCCTCCAGCTTACCCAGGGCAGGTTCTAGGTTTATTGTGAGAGCTGGAGCAGTGGAAGATACTGACCGTCACTCACCTGGAAGGTTTGTTATGGAGAAATACTCCACTGACTTTTTGCAGGTGTTATGTCTTCTTTGTCTTCATTGCTCCTCTGGGCTTTCTCCTACAGTCCGTGCTGTGCAGTAACATACAGTACAGAGACAGGTGAACATAATAGTATTGCCCTGCACCAAACGGTCACATCACTCATTTTTCTAATTATGAAAGAATTACATACTATAAAAAAAGTCAAGTAACCCAGATCTATTTAGAGTAAAGCGAAACCTACCCCATCCATCCCTTTCCCTGCAAACTCACTCCCCTACTCAGAAGGAACTATAGTTAAGAGGTTGCAGCTTATTGTTCTGGACATTTCCTATGAATATATAAATACACATAAAGTTTTTTTTAACATAAATGACATAACTACATCATTTTGCAATTTGCTGTTTCCCAAACTATATATCATAGATGTCTCTCCTTATCAGTGCTCGCCACCCTAACTTAGCTTTTTAGAAGTTTTAGAGGTACTCCAAAGAACAGGAATACCATGATCTGTTTATTTCTTCTTTGATAGAGATGGGATTATGTCCAGTTTCACTATTATACATAATGCTGCAGTAAGATCCTTGTATGGAGTTTATTACACTGCTATTCAACTGCTCAATTTTCCTTGTTTCCTCTTGGTCAGAGACTATGATATATTTTTAACAATTTTATGGGTATTATTATTGTTATTACTATTATTTTTGTGTGTGTGTGAGGAAGATCAGCCCTGAGGTAATATCCATGCCAATCCTCCTCTTTTTGCCTAGGCAGACCGGCTCTGAGTTAACATCTGTTGCCAATCCTTCTCCTTTTTTTCCCCCAAAGCCCCAGTAAATAGTTGTACATCATAGTTGCACATCCTTCTAGTTGCTGTATGTGGGATGTGGCCTCAGCATGGCCGGAGAAGCAGCGTGTTAGTGCATGCCGGATCTGAACCTGGGCCACCAGTAGCAAAGCACTTAACCACTAAGCGACGGGGCCAGCCCTATGGGAATTATTTTATAGGGAATTTAATTTTATCACTGAATAGAGACATTTATGGGGAAACTGGACTTTAAGGTCATCCCTCTCAGTATTCTGGAGAAAAATCATGAAACTTAGAAGGTATGAGGCTTGCTCCATCACATTCTAACAAGTCATGTTAACAATTTATAGTTGAATGTTTGAATAACCTCTACTCTCTCTGTTCAGAAGAAGAATGACTTTTCCTTGTCTTGAAAACTTCTGACTCCAGGGGCTCTCAGTTGGGCTTCAGAGAGGGTAAGATATTGGTGTTGTATCTGTTTCTCTTCAGCTGTAAGCTGCATCTTCTAAAGATCATAGACTTGAACATGGTCCAATAAATGCATATGATTTGGTCAAAAATTCAAAGTAAAGAACCCAAGATAGGGATCTATAACTTTGGTTCTTAATAAAGAATTTCCTTTGATATCCTCAAGTCTCTGTGATTACTAGTAAAAACTCACCTATGGGTGAAGAGATGTGGTTCTGCTGGCAATGTCTGGTTTGAACATCCATAGTTAAGGCTGCCACATCCATAGGTAGATTAGACTTGACCTCTTGATGACCTCTTCCCTTGGTCTTTGACCTGGGAAAAATAAGAATTTAAAAAAGCTGCTGTTATTAGCACTCAATGCTAGAAATGCCCATTAAAGAGTGAGTTTGATTTGGTAAACCAAAGGGAGTATAAGCAGAACAAAGTCAGTAATATCTATAAAATTTCAAAAAATTCTAATTTTTTAAAATATAACTCTATTTTTGCCACAGTGCAAACTGTGTATATATGAATGAAATATCCCTCTGTCCATTTCTTAAGTTGTTTCCATTGACTTGATGGATTTATCCTCTAATCCGGATTCTAAGTGTGAAAGAACATCTTGGTCCTTCAAAGAAAAGAAGCCATTGAAATTTGATTTTCTTTTAGCTCGGCATCCTACAGGTTTGAGGAATAAATTATCATTTAATGGTACAATGATTCTGAAATCTAATTGTTAATTAGAGGGGTGTAAGGGATGATTGAATGGTGGTTCATCCCCTTGGTCAAGGGTATTGTACACATGGACGTGTAAACACGATTCAGGAAGCTGCTTCAGCCCTGTGACATCCCTGAGAACCACAGTGCAGGAGGATCTAGGCACACAGCCATCTGCCTCGATCTCCTGGGTTACATGTAGATCCAGGGGTCCTGAGAGTGGCGTCAGAGCAGCTAGCTTTTATCTATTTCTCCCCTTCCTTCTCTCCAGCTTATCTCAAACAGTCCTGACTCTCATATTTTAAAGGCCAATTATAGTTATTTACATGAGCTGCTTGTTCATTATTGCAGAGTAATAATCAGGCATACCATTAAATATCATTTAATCTACCTAATTAAATTTGTTGTACCTTTTGATTGATTAGAACACTAAAGTTAGTTCAGAGTTTGATATTCACCAAATGTGTTAGTCTGCTTACAACTGCCATGTGCCTCATTCCTCTTAGAAGTGTATCTTTGGCCCATCACAAGATTTTAATGAATCAAATCATCATAAATTAAGATAATGTACTCTCTTTTGGATGATCGGGAGGCATATGGGTCCATTTTGGAAATATGCCCATCTGTAATGCTCCCCATGGGAAGTTTCTGGTCACTGGGTCTTCACGTGGCTTGCATAAACCCTAGGTCTATAAAGCTTGGTACCTCTCCTTCTAATTGAGGTAGAAATAAAAGAGGTCAGAGACACTTATTAAAGTTTTGGTTGCATGAAGTCTTCTATGAAGACCATCCATGCATATTGTTCTGGATAGCTCTCTGTTCCTAAGACAACTAGTTACTTTAAGGGCTTGTCAGGAACTGTGAATGGTCTGACATTTTACCTTACCTGCAAACCAATAAGTTAGCCTACCATGGTCTTACAGATGCTGGCAAAAGACACGAGACCCATGGGTCAGAGACAAAGGACTTAATGACAGAGCAATGGCACTGGCCCGAGTATCAACATTTGCACTGGTTCACTAAATCTCACTTCCCAAAGGGTGATACACAGTGGGCCAGGAGACATACAGAGGGTTGCAAGAACTCAGAGCTTAAGGAACTCATATCTTTGATAACAGGCAGGAAGTCTGCTGCCCTTTGGCCTGGGGAGGGGTGTTATTTTTATTATAATGGGCAGTAAGCAAGCATGACTTTTGCTGCAGAGGAGGTCACTATTTCTATCTTCCAAGGTTGACAGCTCTACACACTTTCTTGAAAAGATAACCTGGTTTTACTGGCTTTCAAAGATAAGCTTGAATGAGACTTCATCATCATTCCGTTCTGTTACCTTTATTGAGATTGTGCAAATATGCTCTTTTCTCTGTAAAGTTCACTAACTTTATTCATACATAAGGGATGCTTTTGGTTTTATTTATTAAGTTAAAATTTTCTTATTAGAGCAAATGAGGAAACTATTATGGGTTGGATCTGAAGGTATGCTTTTCCAGGAAAAATGTGAAAGAAGATTGGTGCTCACAGAACTTTGCCACAAGGAGTTGATATCAACTTAAATGATTTTAATTTGAACACTGTTTTGTACAACTTTCTTCCATCTTACTTCATCCTCTCTGCTTCCTGTAACTGTCATATGAGAATGGGGCAGTTTCAGGGATTCACTGAACTCATTTACAATATTAAAATGGTTTTTTTCTGTTGTGTGTGTGTTTTTTTTTTATTGAGGTAAAGTTAACATACAACATTAAATTAGTTTCAGCGGTACAACATAATGATTCAGTGTTTGTATAAATGTTGAAATGATCACCACAATAAGTCCAGTTAACATCCGTCCCCATACATAGTTACAATTTTTTTTCTCTTGTGATGAGGACACGGCGTATTTCAAGGTGCAGAAGAATCAACGATGGTGTCATACTTTTCCATATACAACTTGATGAATTTGGACATAAGTATACACCCTTGAGACTGTCACCACCATCAAGGCCACAAACATATTCATCACCTCCCAAAGTTTTCTCTCATCTCCTTTATTACTATTATTCTGTGGTAAGAACTCTTAATATCTACACTATTAGCAAATGTGATGTATGCAATACAGTCTTGTTAGCTGTAAGCACTATGCCATATCCTAGATCTCCAGAACTTATTTATTTTGATTACTGAAACTCTGTATCCTTTGATCATCAGCTCCCCATTTCTCCATCCCCTCAACCCCTGGCAACCACTATTCTAACCTCTGCTTGTATGAGTTTGACTATTTAAGATTCCACATATAAGTGAGTATTTGCCTTTCTCTGTCTGCCTTATTTCGCTTAGCATAATGTCTTCTAAGTCCATCCATGTTGTCAAAAATGGCAGGATCTCCTTCTTTTCTCAAGGTTGACTAATATTCCATTTCTTTATCCATTCATCCATCAGTGACATTTAGGTTACTTCCATATCTTGTCTATCGTGAATTAGCTACAATGAACATTAGAGTGCAGGTATTTCTTTGAGACCCTGAGTTCAATCCTGTGGGCATATACCAGAAGTGGGATTGCTGGATCATATGCTAGTTTTCATTTTTGGAGTAAGCTCCATACTGTTTTCCATAATGGTTGTACTAGTTTACATTCCCACAAGGGTTCCTTTTCTCCACATCCTCACCAACATTTGCCATCTTTAGTTTTTTTGATAATGGGCATCTTAACAGGTGTGAAGTGACAGCTCATTGTGGTTTTGATTTGCATTCCCTGATGATTAGTGATGCTGAACACCAGGACATCTAGTAACTCCTTTCAATCTTACAAAAGCGTTGCAAAAACTTGCACCTAGTCACACAGGTGAATCCCTGCCAGGTGTGCTCGCAGGTGGTCTGCACTCCAGGTCCCATGCCCACTCCTGCCGGTCTTCAGATTTGGCAGAGATGATTCCAGGAGCTGATCTGCGCATTCCACAGCTCCACTGCCAACAATTTCCGGCGACTGAGGAAGGTATCAGGAAGGAGGAAAGGGCAGTGAAGAGCACAGGAGAGAGACTGGTGGTAGCACTGAAGGCGGACAGACTTGCTAGTGAGGCAGAGAAAGTGAGGGGCCAAGAAGGCCATCTTGACAGCAGACGAAATGGAGCAGGCACCTCAGTGAGGTCTCTTGGCAGCGTCCATAATGTTTCCTTGCTTTGAGCTCTTGAAACTTTGAAATATACCAATATGTTTCTTTTATTAAACTCTGCTGCGTGACAGAAAATATAGACAGTGGTTTCTTTCTGAGGTGAGAGGTTGAGTTTCAGGTGAGGAGAGAAAGATCTTCCTTTTTCATGCTGTTCTCTCATTTTTCTTTACTATGTATGTTATTTATTTGTACTTTCAAGTCATCAGCGAGTTATCAACGTCACGGGATGATTCAGTTTTGCTCCATACAGTCACAGTAAAACCTACTTAAAGTGGATTATTCTTTTTGTGTAATATTCCAATAGATTCCAAAATATTATTTCAAAAGCACTTCAATGTCTATGTTCTCAAATTAGATATTTACTTTTGGTCTCCATTTTTGTGTTCCTTCTTGCATGCTACTTCAGAGTTGCATCTAAGGAAATACCAGATTTCCCTCAGTTTTTTAGATCCATATGTGTTGGAAATTTGATTCATGAAGATGGACATGGCAGCTGGGGGATCATGCTATTATCAAAAGAGACCATTTCGGCATCAGTAATCTGACAAGAACTCACTGCTTGTTGAGATTTAATTGACTATTTGAGGGATCCAGCTTTCGCTGTTGGCACTTCTCTTTCTCTTTGGAGGCGAAGTATTGCCTTCCCAGTCTTTTCATTACCAAACCACTTTCCTGGGTGGCTGTGCCATGTCAGGAAGGGCCTGGGATGTTGGGAACCAGGAATCATCCTCAGCTTCTAGCTGTCCTAAGAAGGCTTCCCTGGCAGAGTCCAGCCTGTGTGTCTGGGTGACACTTGCAGCCATCAGACAGGAGGCGATAACTCACAAGTGCCAAGTGATTCATCTGGCCCTTGTCTTACAGGGTGTTTCCAAGGGATGAGGTTCAAAATGCCACTTGGTAACCCTTTGAAAGCTCTTGTCGTGGGGTGGGTTCTCGGTGTGAGCTCAGAGCAGTGTCTATTCACCACCAGATGGGAAGCATTTCAGTATTTTAATTGGTAAGGCTGTGTTCATACACCACCATGGATCATCAGTTCCGTGGCATTTCCTGCTGGACCACCCCACACCCCTGTCATGCCTCATCTTTCAAAGCTCCAAACAGGGTTCACACCCCATCAGGTGGTTGTAATGTAACCACAGCACAAGACTGGGGAAAAAAACACAACCACCCAGGGGGGACACACTTTAATGGCTCGGGCCCAATTGCCCCATTTGGACAAGTTGGCAACATCAACACTGAGTGTGTAAACTGGAGGACTGTCCAAGACCATGGACCTCAGAATGACATGGCCTCAGAAGTCACCTTGGACAGCAAGGGACAGTGTGGGGTCACTCACTGGTCAGGATTATGGTCCCTTATCCTGGTAAAGTAGAGCTCACCCGGGATCCATCAGCCCAAGCCAGGGAGGAGCCTTCTAGGGAATTTCTGCCCTAAAGTGAATGGCATAAGGAAGGCAGGTGTGCTGGAAATCCTGGTTCACAGAGAGCGGTCGTTTTTATGGAATGAGGCCCAGTGGTAGCCTTAAAGCTGCATCACAAATCTTTCCCATTGGATACAAAACAAGCGGGAAACAGAATTAACAGTCCTGGACAAGGATCCCAGCAAGATTCAATTCTAGGTCAGTAGTGAACATGGAGGCACTAGAGGGGTCTCAGGAGGGAAAGTCCTGTCTGCCTTTAGTCCATTTGCAAATCACCTTTTCAGGCCTTGTCCTCTCCATGTGCATGTTTTGATCTTTTTACATTGTTTTCCCCACTTAGAGCTGATGCAATTCCAGAGATTGAGCTAGAAAACTACAAGTTCCTAAAATTTGGTCAAAAGAAACCTCAACAAGAGAAGCAGAAAACATTCTCTCTTCCTCCAGAATGTAGAAAGGCACCCCCTGCCTATGGCACGACCTGGTCCTGGGTAGTGCTGTTTTAAAGACACCCACATTTCAGTGGTTGTTGCTTTGCCTGTGAAAGTACCATCAACCTTTAAATCCCAAGAGAATGGGAGGGGGGCCGTGTCCGCCCCTGGAGCAGCTGAATGATACTGAAATGAACTTGTCCTAGGAGTTAGGGGGAATTGGGAGTGACGTCACTAGCCAAAAAAGGGGCTGGCCTTTCTCCCTTCTCCAACAGACAATAAGTTGATGACTCAGAAGAGTTCCTGATTCAAGGAGAAATGTGAGATTCTGTGTCTCACTCACATGCCTACAGAAAGCGAGAGAACCACACCACAACTCCCAAGCTGTGAAGGAAACAGGACTTTAATATAATATTCAAATATGTCATTTATTATTTACAACAAATAACCACTGACCCTCCCCAATGGGTGAGTAGGTGCTGAGGTAGAGATGTCAGGGAGCTGGGATGGGGTCGTCCCTTCTCTCTTGGGCTTCAGGGGACCCCAGGAATCAGCTTACAATGCTCCCCTTCCCATCAAGTGGGAGGAGCTGGCCTGGTGCATCACAAGCATCCCAACTGTGTCCCCGCTGCTGAGGATGGGGCTGTGATCGGCCACTGATACGGGGTTCGGGGTTGGGGCCTGGGGGCTGAGTAGAAGAGTCGGGTTATCTTCTGCGGCCTCCCTCTGAATCATGGCTCCCCACCCTGTCCCCACTGCACTGGGTGCTTCAGACCCTGTGCTCAGTGCTGTCAGCCACCAGTACCCCATTCGTCCCTGCCACGTGAGCCGTCATTTAGTATCACCTATTTCACAGAGAGGGAAACGGAGTCTCAGGAAGCTGAAGAGAGTCACCCCAGTCACAGGACTGGTCAATAGTGGAGCTGGGATCCCAGTGGCAGCTATCCGACTCCCCAAGGCCACGCTTAGCCCGAAGACTTACTGAACCCCCAGGAGTCAGTCACCCCGGCCCAGACACTCACTCACCCCAGACCTTGATGATGGCCGGTTCTTCTTGGCCTTGCGTATTTTCTAGGGCTCTGGCTGGCAGGACAGTTTGTAGCTACAGGACAGAGAGGCACCTGTGAGCCTACCAGGAACCACACCTCAGGTATCCCCCTACTGCCTGCTCAGCAGCTGGAGTCTGGGTGTCCCAGAGGTCACCATGTAATAAGGCCGGGGGATGAGTGGGGGACCATGGAGACAAGCTCTCTGGACTGACCAACAGGGAGAGTCCACCCCTGCCCTCACCCAACTCCTGCTCGGCCTCACCTCTCATTCTCGTTGAGCAACTGCATGTCCTGGAGCCAGGCCGCAAATCGCTCCCTCGGGTTCTAGGTTGTAATTCTTGGCAGCCTCCTGGAGCAGCAGGATCTTCCTCATGACTCGGTATTCCTGGGACCAGAGGAAAGGAGAGGATGCAGACAGGGCCTGGGTGGGGGATGCTGCAGGGGCCTTGTTGGAGGTGAGGGGTGGGGCAGGGGACCAGTCCTGGAAACCATCCTTCCCTCCAGTTCCATCCAGGCTCTACCAGTTATCAGAATGGGAATAATCAGCCCCTCCTCCAGGAAGATATCCTTGATGCCATCCTCCCCTCAACCCACCCGCCAATTGGATGGGTCTCCCACTTCTCTGTTATCAAACTCTTCCACTCAATGTAAGATACAGGGGGTGAAGCCAGGGACTGTTCTGCCCAGAAGGTCTCTGATTTCCACCTCTTTCCCCTCCCCTGCAGGGAGTGCCACAGCTGCTCCTCAGTCCTCTTCTCAAGGTTGATCTCATTCCCCTGGAAGGTAGACAGCCAAAGTCCATCAGACAGAGCCCCCAGCCTGACTAGCCCCTATGCCCACCCCTTCTCATGTTGCACTAATGCCAGGTCCCCAGAGGGGGCCGGGCACGCAGAGAAAAGAGGACTTGGACCTAGGCCGGGCTCTGGGCTCCAGAGTAGGAGGACATGGGGGTGAGACTGAGGGACCTGGCAGCACAACTCTCTGATGACAGACTTGGAAGCTGAGGCCTCAGGCAGAGGGGACTGCTCAGCCACATATGTGCTGCCTGACTTGGGGGGACCCGACTTCTCTCTCCCTTCATGGACAGCATAGGAGTTGGAGGCTGAGTCCAGCTCAGATAAAACCTCACGCAGCTGTGCCATCAGGCAGCTCTGAGCTTCCCCAGCCTGAGGAACTGGAATGGGTGTCTCTGGCAAAGCCTCTTTTCACTCATCCCTAAGAAGAGCCTGATGCCCCATCTCCCAGGGGCAGCTGCGAGGCTCTCATGACAGGAGATGTGCCAAGTGCTGAGAACTCAGAGCTCAGTTTGGGGGCTCCCGCATCCCAAGGCTCAGAATCCTGGTCCTTCCTGCCTAGTCCTCAGGTTCACCCACCTCGAGATAGTCAACCATCGCCAGTTGCAGCATCAGCAGGTCACTGAGCAGATTGCCAAGATAGGGGAAGACACCCTGTGACATCGGGGTGCGGGTGGGATGAGCCCTTGCTCTCAAGTAGAGCCCATGTAGACCCTCTCCTGAAAAGTCCCCACCCTCAGCCACCTGGCCCACCACAGGGTTCCCACGAGGAGCAGCCTAGGATCCTCAGCAGCCTCCCCTCAATTCTTCCTCCCTTCACACCCCAAGAACACCACACTCCTCCTCCCAGGGCCGGCTCCTGGCAAATCACATGGTGTGCCTTCCCTGGCCCTCCCCAAAACAACCCATCCTGCACCAGCTCTTCCAGGCCCTCCTCTTGGTCACTTCTACTGGGGGATTTGGGCACTGTGGCACCAAGAGGAAGGGCCCTCCTCTCTTGATTTGAGGCCTCCAGCTGGGAGCGCAGAGCCCCTCCCCCACAGGCACACTCACCTGCTGCTGCTCCTGCTTCTCCTGCACTCTCTGGGGGTTGCTCTCTGGGGGGGCAACCGTGAAGGGCCCCTCCTGTCAGGGTCGAGGACAGTGTCAGCGAGGCAATACTCCCCTCACCCCATTTCTCTCCAGCACCACTGGCCTCCGACACTGGACATCTGACTTGAGTCAACTGGTATCAATGTCATTCCATCCTCCAAGGTCTTGTGATTCCAGAACAAGCCCAGCTCCAACTCTCACTCTGGGTGTGAGCTTGGGCTCGTGGCCTGGCCTCCTTGAGCCTGTTTCCTCATCTGGAAAGTGTGAGAACTCCAGCTACCACACAGGTTCTTATGAGGACTCACTGTCACAAGACTGTCATCCTTGTTCTGGCCCTCACCCCTCCAGGTGGAGCAGGCAGAAAGCTCCCACATTCCTTTCCTCCCTCTTACCTCAACACCACCCTGTGAGACCTGCACAACACAATCACCGTCCCTCCATTTCCCTGATGAGGAGACAAAGGCCCAAACATGGGCAGAGGTGCTCAGGGGCCCACAGAGGAGAGGCCACTTGCCCCTCTCAGCCAGAGGCCCTGTTCCAACATCCTCACCTAACCCCAGCCCCACCACTGAAAACAGTCCTGTCCCCTGAGCTCTCAAAGCTTGGTCCTGGGCTGAGTCATGGATGGAGAGGACGGGGTGTCTTGGGAGTCTGGTTGAGTGGCTCCTGCCTGCCCCAGTCCCGTGGAGTGTCTGGGCCCCAGGCTGGGCCAGAGGCCAAGCCAAAGCCTTCTCCTCCCCAAGGAACACCTCAGGACATTCCCCTGCACTGAATCCTTTTTTTTTTTTTTGTGAGGAGATCAGCCTTGTGCTAACATCTGCCAATCCTCCTCTTTTTTTGCTGAGGAAGACTGGCCCAGGGCTAACATCCATGCCCATCTTCCTCCACTTTATATGGGATGCTGCCACATCATAGGTCGACAAGCGGTGCGTCGGTGCGTGCCTGGGACCCGAACCGGTGAACCCTCAGCCGCTGCAGCGGAGTGCGCGCACTTAACCGCTTGCGCCACGGGGCAGGCCCCTGAACTCTTTCTTTATCCACTCAGGAACTGGACCCCCAAGGTGCCACCTCTGATCAACAGGGAAGGGGATGACAGGACATTTTGATTCCCTGTTTACATGAGGCTCCTAACTTCCTTTCAGCAGGGTTCACTAAGAATCCATCAGTTGCCTAGATGCTTCTCATAAGCCACCGGGGGCATATGTCATTGCCAACCAGGCACTCAGGTTAGACTCCTGTGGTTCACTCAAGTGACTGCTCTAGGGGTCCAGAGGGGAGTCCCAGAATGCACACACATCTGCCACCTAAGGATGAGCAGCCTGTTTGTGCACCTGGGCCATGGGAATCCTCTGCCACGCACATCCCTGGGGCAAGCAGGCTGCAGCCCCTTGGAGATGTGGTGAAGATAGAAGGAGCAGCAGGGTCCTGGCTTCCTGAGGATAGTTTTAGGCTGAGGGCTAAACCCACACCAACCACCCAACAGCCTGGAAGAAGCTACATCCAGCAGGATGGACATACATGGAAGCCAGAGACCTGTTGATGGCGCCAGCTCGGCAACTCCTCCTGGAACAGCCCAGCCAACACCATTGTGTCCCATGACCAGGGCCTCCCGCCCACAAACGGCACCCCACCTGCCCATGGGCAGAACAGATCCCTCTGCTTGTTAATCTGGATGAGATAGACGGGAATGTTTCAGAGAAAGTTCAAGGGAGAAACTATCAAAACCACAGCCTGCCCAGCATCCCTCCTCCGCACCCCTCCTCTCTTTCCAGACCCCCAGCCTCCACTCTACCTGGATCATCAGGTCTCTGCTCAAGGACTTGTCTTGACTATTGAGTTCCTTAAGATTATCAGGGTTCTCTCTCAGGGGAGGGGAAAGAATGAGGGATAAATTTAGGAATAATGTGAGGGGTCTGAATGCAAATCCCTTTTCTCTGCAAACCCGAGAGATTCAAACTGCCTGGAGGAGTCCTCTCACTGGGCTCCTCTGAGCGCTAAGGTCTCATGGGACTGGGAGGGGGCTCTCCTGTTGGTCACTGGGGTCTCCACTCCCCAGCTCTACAGAGCAGCTCTGTTTTGACTGCTTTGAGTTTCAACTGGGCATAGAGTTCTGTTGCTATAAACACTTGAAAATCTCCAATGTGGCTCAACTGAGTACCCGACACTCAGGGAAGCCAAGTCCTGAAGCAGAACTGGTGACTAAGGACCCGGGAGGCTTAGAGACCCCCTGCCGAGGCCCAGG
Organism: Diceros bicornis minor; assembly: GCF_020826845.1. NCBI lineage: Eukaryota > Metazoa > Chordata > Mammalia > Perissodactyla > Rhinocerotidae > Diceros > Diceros bicornis. The sequence goes on from NC_080748.1 coordinate 2,113,969, forward strand.
CCCTGTCCCCAGCATTTGCTGCCTCCCAGGAGTTCCCAGCTGACTGAGGGGCCAATGGCAGACACACAGGAGATCCCCCATCCACCCTGGTCCTCCTATGGAGAGAGGCCTACCCACCGGGAAACTTCCCCCGTGTGTTCTTCAGGTGGCTTGTGGAGGTTTTCTGCAGAGCAGAGATGACAGTGCGGGGTGAGGAGAAGTTTTTCAGGATCTCGCACTCCTGGGGAAGGGAAGAGAATGAGCTGTGAGGTGGGGCACTGTAGCCCCGCTTGCTCTAGCTTCAGTTCCCTTCTATTTAAATCTCCCCTCCTGGATGAGACAGATGCTCAGGGAGTCCCAGAAGGGCACATTTAGGACCCAAAGAGTAACACTCACAGGGAGCAGGATTTTAGCTCAACCCAGGGAAGGAGCCAGGTAGGAAGTGAGCATCCTCTCACTGGGACCTGGAGTTAAAGTCAGCGGGCCCCTGGCAGGAAGGGTCTAGGGACTGTACAGGGGCTTAGACCACACACTGCAATCCTGGGAGCTGATAAAGGTGGAGAGGCAGTTCCCAAGACTTCAGAGAGGGGCTCCACTGGGCCTCCCACAGCACACCTGGGCCACCTGGATCCAGCACTCCACCACCCTCGCCCTGTCCTGGGCTGTCATGCTTGGGTCCCCGAGGCAGGGGGTGATGACGAAGCTGGCCACCCTTCTGACGTGGTCGATGGTGGCCTGGACGGTGGGTGTCTGGTGTTCATTTCGGGCTTGCTCCTCTTGCCCCAGGTGGATCCCAGGCACGGAGAGGGCATCACCTTCCGGAAGAGGTCCTGGAGAACAGGGGGAGTGTCACCGTGCCCTGCCACATCCCAGGTCTGTGTCTATAGCCCCCAAAGTCCCACACAGGAGTCACAGTTTAGAGCTGGAGCTCAGAAAGCTCAGGATGTGGCCTGAGCCTTGTGACAGTCCCTGGCTTTTCTTCTCTGTCCCCCGAGGACACCCAGCACAGGAGGACCCAGGACCCAATACTGGCAGGGAAGGGAGAGGGGCTTTTGACCCAGCCCGTCCTGGCTAACTCCAAGCTCCAGACGGTGGCTCAACTCGGTTCATCCTAAGGGGGCATCTTCCAATACCCTGATCCCCCCTCTGGTCCCACTCCACATTCTGATGCGCATCCCCACGTGGCAGCTACAACCACAGGCCTTGTCTGTCTCCCTTGTAGTGAAATACACATCAGATGTCTAATAAGTCCTGAGGCTGTTGAGCCTCCTGAGCAGCGGTTGGGCCACCAGGGACCAGGCTGTACACAGTGAGCCCCTCCCTGCACAGATGAGCCAGGGCCCACCCAGCTTTCCGTCTCTTCTACCTCATGGAGTTGGCACAGTCACTCTGTGCAGCAGGTCCTCTTAATGTCCATCTCCACGGTCTGCAGGTGGACAGCAAAGGCTTGGGTGTTCAGAAAGTTGCCCAGGTCTTATGGTTGGTAAAGAGTGGAGCCTGGATTTGGGCCCAGATCATAGGAGTCTGGATCAGGTCTGGGGCAACGATAGCAGAGGGAAGGCCTGCCCCACTCTGCCCTGAAAGCCCAGCTGCTCACCGCATCCATCATGGTCAACTGCTCCACCACCAGCTTAGGAGGGAAGGCCATGAGATTAAGCTTCTCACGCTCCTTAAGAGCCACAGGTGGAGATGGACTTCTCACTAGAAATGATGGTCCAGGTGACTCCAGCTCAGCAGCTCCCACTCCTGCTGGAGCCCATGTTGGCCCTTGCTCCAGCTCCAACACTGCTGATGGAGGGGACACTGGCTCCAGTGCTAGAGGGGGTGGTGTCAACAGAGCTGGATTCAGCTCTACCTCCACCACTGCCCACTGCTCTGCTTCTGCTGCTGGCTGGAGCTCCGTAGCTGGCGCTGGAGCGGGATAAAGAGAAAAGTTCACCCACATAGCTGACTTTCCATGTGTCCTTCTAAACACAGGAAAGATCCCCCTCCATTCCAGGAATACCCCCCCTGCAGTCCCCCTTACCCTCTGGCTCTGCCTCAGTGGCCTCCAGAAGCTCACACCGGACAAGGGTAAGAGGGTCACGGCAGCTCATCTCCTAACCAGGCAAGGTGACATTCATGTACATCCCCTTTAGCTTGAAAAAGGGACAGCCCCAGTCTGGTTCCGCCCTAGTTCTAGTCCAACCCCGTCATGTCAAGCTTCTGAGTGTGGAGACCCTCTGCTCCTGCTCTCTTCTCAGAGCAGTACTGGAAAGTGTGGGTGGCCTCATGTACCTGCCCCCTTCTCAGAGCAGTACTGGAAAGTGTGGGTGGCCTCATGTACCTGCCCCTTGTCTAGTGAGTTGGTGGAGTTGAAACCATTGGGCAGCTACCCGACAACCTCCTGAGTGGAGTTCTGCAAAGACTGCCTAGGAGCTTGGCCAGAAGGAATCAGGGGTTGCCTGCACACTGCCACTGGGGCCAACCGCCAAGAGAAAGTCTGCTCCTCAGTTCAGGCACAGAGGGGCATCCCTGCAAAGAACTCTGGTCAGGGAGGGAAGGAGATGAATCCTCTAGTGCTTGGTAACATATGATTAGAGGAGCTCACCTTCTCATGCTGCCAGGCATGGCCTGGGGTATGAACATGACAGACTCACCAGGTTTCCAACACCTAACAACCAGCTCCTGCTCAGGAATGACCCGCCCCTTATGTCCTGCCTTCTCCCCTCCTCACAGACACATGCACACACACACACACACACACACACACACACACACACACAAAGAGGGGCAAGGGGTGTGGGGCTGATCAGGTGGGATCACAGCTGTGCCCTGGCCTGCACTAGCTTTTCCTGGGCTGTCCCGTGTTACCTTTCACTGCCTCCTGCCAGACGCCCAGAGGCGTCAAGCATGAGGGCTGAGCCAACATCGCCAACTACCAAAAAGATTCTCTTTCTGGGATTTTTTGAGCCCAGATCCTCCAAAAGTTGGGAAACAACAACAAAACATCTTTGCTTGTTGACTGTCTCCAATCAAGTGAGCTGGATGGGGCACTGTGGGTGCCTGGTTACCAGAGTTCTAAGATCTGTTGAGGTCTATGACCCCACGTCATCTCTTGAACTGTACACAATGAGCCCACATAGCCCTACCCACAGCTCCCTGGAAACCTAACTAGGGACCTAGCTTTGAGGAGACAGAGATGAATGCAGACCTCCTTTTCCTTACTATTTCTTCATCCTGGGATAGTCCCTGTGCCTCTCAGGTCCTCCCCAGTCTCTAAACCTGCACCATGGGAATCAGGCTAGAATCTACTTCCTAGGGACCTCACCCGGTGTATATGAGATAATATCTATTACCCCTGTGGGCTGGTGTCACATGTACCTAAGGCACAAACTTAGAGATGGAAGAATAACAAGGAGGGGTGGGATCTAGTACAGAACACCACTCAAAACAGGCCTGGGCTCCAAGAATGTGATATTGGGACAGTCACTTCCAACTTAGCCTCATTTTCAGGTCAAGACCATGAGGGGGTTGCAACTAATGGAAATTCAGATATTGCCATCCTGTGGCATAAAGCCATTCAATTGTTTCCTGTTTTATGGAGAATGAGACCGAAGTGCCTCATCTTGGCCTATGAGGTGGGCAGCCTCCACAGTGGTACCCAGTAAGCCCCACCCATGTTATACACATCCCTGTGGAACCACAAAGTGGTTAGTAACTGGCTTGTGAACATAATAAGAGCCAAAGTGATGGGATGTCTTTTCTAAACTTTAACTAAAAAGGTCTCTCACTTTCTCTTACTCCCTCTCTCATGTGCCATCTCTCTCTCTCTCTCACTCTGTCAAATCCCTGGAAGTGAGAAATCAAATACCGGTGTATTGGGGCTGCCCAATGTGGAGGCACATTGAGGAGAGATGCAAGGGAGTGCCTGGGCCAACAGACAGAAAGGAACTCAGGCTCTCAATACAAAATGAATCCTGAAGGCTGAGAGTGAACTTGTGGGCCAGTCCTCCCCTAGTCGAGCCTCAGTTCAGGCCACAGTCCCAATCTGTTAAACTCACTGAGACAGAGGCACCCAGCTAAAACATGCCTGATTGTTGATCCACAAAAATTGTGAGATTGTCAACATTTGTTGTTTTGAAATGCAAGGTTAGGGGCAATGAAGTCAGAGAGGGAAAGGTAACGAACACAGCCTACCAGGCCCTGGCCCTACCTTCCACCCTAGCTCCTGTTCTCTTCTCCCAGCCTCCCTCCAGTTGCATTGGCCACCTTTCTAACCTCCTCTGGCCAAACTCACTTCTGCCTGTGAGACTCAGGACCAGTGGTGCCATCTCCCTGACACACTGCTCCCAGACTTGTGCAGGGCTGACTACCTCTTGACATTCTGGTCCCAGAAAATGTCACCCTAGAGAGGTCTTTCAGACCCTCCTACCCAGTGACGCCCAGCCCTCCCTCACAGCCCCCTGCTGTGTTTCTCTACAGCACTTGCTCTTTTCTTTCTCATGTCTTTGCTTTTGTCCATTTCCCTTCTAGACTGTGAGCTCCTGGCAGGCAGGGACAACTTGGTCATTTTCATCCTTCACTTCAGCCCACCAGGGCACCTGGCACAGGGTGAGTGCTCAGGGCACAGCTGCTGAATGAGTACATGGGTAGATCTTGCACCCCGCCCCCTGCTTTTGACCAACTTTCATTGTGGAGATGAACAGTAGTAATAGGAGGTACAAGTTGTTTCTGAGGCAGGAGGACAGCCAGAAATACCTCTGGTTGACTCTTCGCTGCTCCAGGAGCTCAAGAAAAGTTCAGTGGACACCAAGTAAATTCCAGCATTACAGCAGAATGACTTGATATATATATATTATGTAATGGTTACCAAAATAAGTTTAGTTAACATCAATCACCAAACAGAAAAAAAAAGATTGTTTCCTGATGATGAGACGTTTTAGGATCTACTCTCTTAGCAAGTTTCAAATATACCACACAGCAATGTTAACTTAGTGCTGTATATCAAGTATATCTCAATACAACTGAAAAAAAATAAAAACAAAAACTCACTGGCCACCACTGACACAAGAGGCTGCCCGCCCCCTCGTGGTCAGAACTATCACTGCTGCCCAGGCAGGAACTCCAAACAGAAAGGAATCTTTCTTCAGGTGTCCTCAAGGCAGAGGCTCTCCAGGGCCCCAGAGGTAAAGCATCAGGACCTGTCAGCTTCGAGGGAGTGGGAGGAATCTCGGGAGCCTACCGTGCCCCACCCTTGCTGTTCCCCACCAGGTGTCCTCTTCACTCCTAAGGCATCCTAACTGCAGCCATGACAATGATTCCCCCTACTTCCAGATGAGGACCGCAAGCGTCTAACAAGGATTAGTCTTCCCCCTGGACTCTGGACTTGGTGTCCAGTGCTCTGGCATCTTCTTCCTTATCCTCAGTTCTCATCCACCCAAGCCCCCTAGCCTCCTCAGTTCTAAAGGATCTCCAGGGGCTAGAAATCATTTTCTCAGGGTTTCAGAGCACAGTAGGTCATCAACAGAGAACCTAGTCCAACAGACATGTTGTGAGTGCATGGAACACTTGGAGCCACCCGCTGGATGCACTCCACTTTATACAGGAGGACCCTCACTGAGATCTTCTCTCCTGTTCCCAATGCCTACACAAAGGGAGGATGGGCTCATCACAGTTCTGGGTGCCCACAGAGGTGGACTGCAGGACCCCAGTCCTGTGATCCCCAGGCTGGGCCAGGGATGGATCTGGAACAGGTAGGATCTGGAACAACCTAGGAACCTTAGGGATTCCTCTTCCCATCTCTGGGCCCCTGTGCACGAATCTAGGAGAACGGATGCTACTGCCCCGTGGGAGAGCTGCCTCCAACCTCTCTCCCTCATGCCTCTTGTCACTTCCCCGGTGTCAGCTCTTTCTTGATTGCACCTCAGTGTTCTCCATATGAGAAGTCAAGTGTGAGGGAGTGTGCCTGTGCAGGTGTGATGATGAGGAGAGGAAAATGACCCCATATGGAAAAGGGTGGGCCGCAATCCTCTAGGATCTTAACGCCACTCATTGCCAAAGGAAACCTGAGGGAAGGGGTGGAGCCTTGGCCAAGTAAGCTGGAGCTCTCTCTAGTCTTCAGGACTCTGACGACCTCCTGTGGTCTGGGACAGTACCTGCCTCTTTCTGGGCTAGTTTCCCAACTGTACAGTGAGGGGTAAGATGTGCAACAGCACAAGCTTGTGCTCGGCCAGGACAAGTCATCAGGCCCCATAGATACATTAAGTATGTTTTAATGTGTATTGACGTGTATTGAAGATATTAATATTGCTGTGCAATCATCACGATCCATCTTCAGAACACTTCTCATCTTACAAAACTGAAACTCTATACCCATTCATGAATAATACCCCATTCCCCCTCCTCCCACCCACTGGCAAACACCATTCTACTTTCTGTCTCTCTGAATCTGGTGATTTCAGGAAGCTCTAGAAGGGAAATCACACAAGGTTGTATTTTTGTGACTAGCTTATTTCACTTAGAGTAATATCTTGAAGGTTCATCCATGGTGTGCCGTATATTAGACTTTCCTTCCTTTTTCAAGGATGAATAATATGCCATTGTATGTATATAGCACATTTTGCTCATCCATACATCCCTGGACAGATACCATAGCAAGGCCCACAACCAAGCCCAAAATAAAATGGGGCCCCAGCCAGATTTTTCTCAACAGTACCCTGGAGACTACTTTCTTAAGCCATACCCCATATGATATTTACTAAGGATCTAATCTTGGGCCGAGAGTTGCTTTTCAGAAACTCCATTTCTCTTCCTTAAGCAAATTTCAACTACTTTGAGCCAATGAGACAACAAGACGGCTTGCAAGACTCAAACTGCAACTGCATAAGTGACTGGAGGATGAACTGGGGGACCAAGAACTCCCCTGCCAACCATGTTAAGGACACCATCTTTTGAACGTGGGATGTGTGACAGAACACGAAAATCTGTGCTTGCACAAAATGCCTAGGACTGCTCCCAAACTTACTGCACCCGCTCCTTTGCACTTTTCAAGCCCTTTTCAACAGCCCATTGGGGAGAAAGATTTAAACTTCGTCTCTTTGCTGGCCAACCTCGTAATGAAGCTTTTTCCCCTTCTACAAGAGCGGGTATCCTGTTTGGCTAATGGGTGCATTGGGCTGTAAGCCCTTCCTTGATTACAATACTTGTGTGGCTTCCATGTTTTAGCTATTATGAATAATGATGCCATGAACATGAGTGTTGAAATATGTCTTTGAGAACATGCTTTCAACTCCTTGGTGGGGTATACACCCAGAATAGGAATTGCTGGGTCCTATATAATTATATTTTTAATTTTTTTTAGGAATTGTTATACTGATTTCTACAGCAACTATATATTCCCACCACAGTACACAAGGGTATCAACTTCTCCACATCTTGGCCAACAGTGGTTCTATTCTTTTTCTTCTTCTTTTTTTTTTTCTTTTTGATAGATGCCATCCTAATGAATGTGAAGTGGTCTCTCACTGTGTTTCTGATTTGCATGTCCCTAATGATTACTGATGATGAGCATCTTTTCATATGCTTATTGGTTATTTGCATATCTTCTTTGAGCAAATGTCTACTCATATACTTTGTTCAATTTTGATTTGATTTTTTGTTTTTTGTTGTTGACTTTAGTTCTCCTCTATGTATTCTGGATATTAAGCCTTTGTCAGATACATGGTTTGCAAATGTGGTCTCCCATCCTATGGGTTGTGCTTTTACTCTGTTGATAATGGCTTTTGAGGCACAAAACTTTTTAATATCCATGAAGTCCAGCATACATATTTTCCTATTTTATTGGCTGCTCTTGGGTGTCAGAACCATGAAATCATTACCAAATCCTATCTTGTCAAGTTTTACCTTATGTTTTCTTCTAAGGGTATTAGAGCATTAGCTCTTACACTTAGGTATTTGATTCACTGGGAATCAAGTTATGTATACAGTGTTAGGTAAATGTCCAAGTTGATTCCTTTGCATGTAGATATCCACTATTTCCAGCACAACTTGTTGAAAGACTTTTCCCCATTTAATAATCTTGGCACCCTTGTCAAACATCATTTGATCACATGGGTGAGGGTTAATTTCTGGGCTCTCAATTCTGTTTCCATTGCTCAATATGGCTGTCTTTATGCCATGACAATGCTGTTTTGATACTGTAGATTTATAGTAAATTTTCAATCAGGAAGAATCAGTCCTCCAACTTAGTATCTCCTTTCAAGATTATTTTTGGTATCTGGGCTTATTTGAGATTCCATAAGAATCTTAGGATGGGTTTTTTTCTATTTCAGCACAAAATGCCCTTGGGATTTTGATAAGGACTGCATTGCATTTGTTGATCTCTTTGGATAATGTTGACACCGTCACAATAAGGAGTGTTCCAATCCACGGTGATCGGATGTCTTTCATTTCTAATAGTGCCGGATGGCTGTTGAGGTTGAGGGGGCGGCACTCCTCGAGGTAGTCGTGCAGAAACCCACAGTTCCTCCTCACTGTGGCTTCACCATTTCCTTAGAACCCATCGACAGTCAACAGAGGGCAAAATGCATGTAAAATGCACGCAGGAAGTTTTCAAAGATTGGATGTGCATGGAGCACACATTTCTTCCACTCCTCTCCATTAGCAAGAACCACGGACTGAAGCAGCAGACCCTAACACATGGAGACTGCAGACTCACCCAGCAGACCCCAACAAACGGGGACTGTGGACTAACTGAGGGCCAGGGACTCGGGTTCCTGGCAGAACCATCTGGCAGCTCAAGCTGAACCACTAAGCCTTTGCCTGGCACTGCTGACTAACCAAGTGCTAAGACTGATGCTCTCTTAGAGCATCCTGTCAGTCTAGACTGACCCACTGACCCTGGACTGGAAAGCCACTTAGATCAGGAGCTCAAGGCAAACAGAGTGGATCTCAGATCCAAGAGAAACTTACCCACAGCCCTCAGAAACAGTGAAAAAGATGGAGAACTCAAAGGTTTTGCGGGTACCAATGACTGTTTCTCATCCTCGAAGCCATCAGGCATCTCCTTTGGATCCCACTGCTGCCACCAAACTGGTACAAAACAAAATAAAATTCAGTAAATTTTAAACATCTTATTGGCTTTATTCAACAGTTCATGAATCAGGCAGCATCCAGTCTAGCAGAGAGAAAGGACTTCCAAGGAGTTCTACAAAATGAAGGATTTTATAGGCAGAAGGGAGCAAGAACAAGGCAGTTACACTAGATAAAAAAGCGGGTTGGTTACTGCAAGGTTACTTTCCTTTAGAGGATGGCAGGGCTCTATCAGGAAGATGACCTACCTGCTGCGCATGAGGTGATTCCTGATTGACTGGTTTAAGATTCTATTCCTGGGAGGGCCAAAAGTCTAATTAAGTCTCGACTTGTTTATGTGAGGCATAGCCTAAGCGGCTCCATTTGGGTCTGGTGTCTTGTTTTAAACACATGACTTCTGCTGGTCCCTGCTTTCCCCAGTTACACCCCGGCTGTCCCTTCACTGACCATTGTTGGTCACACACCCACTGCACCTGCCTCCAGTCCTTCCCCTTCAACACCGTAATCTCACACACAGCTCCTCCCGACACTATCATGACGTCTCCCACCACACGTCGCCTATACTTTCCACACTGCCATCAAGATGCTTCACAAACACCACAACCATTTATGTCCAACGGGCTGAGAGGTCTGCCCGTGCACTGGGAATCAGGAGTCGCAGGGTCTGTCACTTGGCCTCCAATCACCTATTGTACCCCAGCTGAAGGGCTTACCCTGCGGAGACACTCAGTTGTACCCAACTCAATCGCACAACAACATCTTTGCCCCAGGCTTCCTTCAAGATGCTCCACCCACTTTCTGCCCCAACTGCTCCTTGAGGAGTCTTCTTGGGGTAGCCTTCGAGGCCACCTTGGTGATTTTGTGCTCAGGCCCAAACAGCTCTTGGCCGACAAACACTTTAACCATACCCCTTGAAATCATATAGCATAGGTAACTAGTGAATGGGTGCAAATTACTGGTTTTACTTCCAAAGGCCGTAATGAATATTTCACACCACGAACATTCACTTTTGGGTTTTACTGTAGGCTGATATCACAAGGATCTCACCCAGTGAGGTTCTCTCTTCCCCAGCCCTCTGAGCAGATTTCTCCTGTATTGCTCCTCCTGTATTGCTATATTCTGCAATACATCATTGTCTCTATCTCAGCCTGCTTCCCTCAGGTTGCAGGTCCCCTGAGGTTCCTGCCCTGACTGGCTACCACCAACCCATAGAGACACTGTCAGTCCTATAGGGCTGGGTGTTCAGTTCTACTAGGACTGACTGACTGGACTGGACACAGGTGCGGTGGCCCTACCCACGCAAAATCAGGTAACTGAGGCAACCAAGAAGTATTGAAAACCTTAACCCAACATCGACAACAACTCCATAAGACCCTATCCTAGCCCTTGTGGAACAGTCTCATGAGTCTCTTGCCTAAATGGTTTTAGAGAATGGCCTGGCGCTAGACTGTCTATACCAACCAACGAAGGAGGGGTTTTTGCCTTTCTTAGAACCACTTGTTGAATGTACATCAACACACAAGTTCAAACCTACCTCCACCAGATGGCCCAAGAGGTTAAAATATTGCGTAATGTTACCTAAATCTTTTAAAAGATACCCAAGGCCCCCGAGATCACTGACCTATTTTCATGGCTGGTCTTTCCAAGTTGGCGACAATGGAAACAGACTGGATTTTAGACTGTTGCTTGTACATTTATAGGATCTGTTACTATAGCCATCATTGGATATTTACTCTCTTGGCTACAATGTGCCCTATCCCTAATAACTCTATTAATTACCCTTATTAACTATCCCAACCAACTTTAAATTAACTAAATTAAAATTAATCAATACCCTGATTAATTTAAAAAATTCAAAATTTTTATGGAGAATCTACTTAACACAGAATACACTGTTGTAAGCATTTAAAGTATACAGTTCAGTGCCATTTAGTACAATGATTATGTAGTGTGGTTATCACCACTAACTAATTCCAGAACATTTTCAACACCCCCAAACAAACCCATACTCATTCACACTATTTTCTCCTAACCCAAGCCCATGAAAACAACTCATCTGTTTTCTCCCCCTATTGATTTGCCTATTCTGGACAGTTCATTCAAATGGCATTATGCTATCTGTGGCCTTTGTGGATGACTTCAGTGAGCACACATGTTTCAAGGTTCATCCATGGCCGAGCATGTAGCAGTAGCTTATTCCTTTTTATCACTCCATAATGTCCTATATTATGAATAGGGCACATTTGGTTTATGCAGTCATAACTGGATAGAAATTTGGGTTTGTTCCACTTTTGGACCATTGTGAATAATGTTGCTTTGAATATCCATGGAAAAGTTTTTCTTTGAACATATGTTTCCAATGGTCTTTTGGACATACCAACATTGTGACTCTCCTGGTCCATGGTAATTCCAGGTTTAAGATTTTTAAAAATGGCAAACTGTTTCCTGCAGTGGATGCATCAAATTACTTTCCCACCAGTAATGTATGTGGGTTTCCCATTCTCCATATCTTTACTAACACTTGTTACTTTCCATTATGTGGAGTATAGCCTTCATTTTGAGTGTGAAATAGTATCACACTATGCTTTGAATTTGCATTTTCCTAATGATTTATGATACTGAGCATCTATCTAGTGCTTATTGGCCATCCGTGTTTCTCCTGGAGACATGTCCATTGCAGCTAGTTACCCATTTTCATTGGGTAACCAATGAAAATGGTTTCATTTCAAATTTCTTTGAATGAAGTTTCATTTCAAACTTCTTTGTTTTTTATAATTGAGTTCTAAGAGATCTACCGCAGGTAGATTCCATGGCTCCAGGCTTCCCGGGGGCTACTAGGAACTCAGGCCCATGGCTTACCACACCACCTGCCAGTTCCAGCAGCCATAGACAGCTCTCATGGAACCAAGCTTCTGACAGGCTTCTACAAAACCAAGCCCCCAGCCCACCCAGCTGCTTGCTGACTCAGGCGGCCCCAGGCAGCTCCCATGGCACCAGGCACCGGCAGGTTCCCATGAACCCAGTCTTCCATCTTGACCCAGCGCCTGCTAGCTCCTGCAATCTCAGGTAGCTCCTGTGGCCCCAGGCTACCAGGAATCCAGACTTCTGGCCTACCACAGCACAAACTGTCTCTCATGGCACAGGCTTCTGGCAGGCTTCCGTGAGCCAAGACTCTCAGATCATCCCAGCTCTGGCCAACTCTCATGGCCCTGGATGACTCCTGTGGTCACAGGCTCTCAATGAGGACCTGCCAAACCAGGGTCCAGTGGGGTTACTCGTGAACTCAGGGTCCCAGCTGTGCCCAGGGCCAGACACAATACCGTGGACCCAAGCTTTCCACTCACCCCAGTACCAGGCTGCTCAAGGACTCCAGCAGCAAGCCTGCCCCTGGACACCACCAGATGGCCTACCCAGGACCCCTAGATGGGCTGAATGTGAAGGCTTTGGTTTACTAAAGCCAGTCTGTAATAAGTGGAAGAAATGCCTACTTCCTCAAATTTGCAGACACCAATGGAAGGTCACAAGGATCATGAATAATCAAAGATCCACGACACCACCAAAGAAAAAGAATAAAACTCCAATGACCGACCAAGAAATGGAGATATAGGAACTATGTGACAAAGACTTCAGAACAATGCTCTTTGAGAAATTCATAAAACTCTAAGGAAACAAAGATAGACTACTAAATGAAATAAGGAAATAGTGCATGAATAAGTGAGAAGTTCAACATAGAAACAGAAATCATTAAGGAAAAACAAACAGAAATCCTAGAGTTGAAGAACACAATGACTGAACTGAAGAATTCAATAGAGACCTTCTAAATCAGATTCAACCATGTACAAGAAATAATTAGTGCACTAGAAGATGTGTCATCTGAAATCATCGAGTCAAAGGAGCAAAAAGGAAAAAAGGAACGGATAGGATTGGGGAAAGGCAGTGTGAATTATGGGATACCTTGAAAAGAAATAGATAAGCATTATTAAAGCACCAGAGGAGAAGACAGGGAGAAAGAAAAAGAAAGTTGACTTAAAAAAGTAGCAGCTGACACCTTCCCAAATCTGGGGAGAGATGTAGACATCCAAGGTCCTGATGCCGATCAGTCACCCTAAAATTTCAAACTAAAACATTCTTCTCCAAGACACATTGTAACAAAACTATCTAAACTCAAAAAAAAGGATCAAACAACATGATCAAGTTCAACATGATGCAAATCAATGAATGTGATACACCGCATTGATAGAATGAAAGATAAAAATCCTAGAATAATCTCTCAATGCAGAAAAAGCAGTTTGACAAATTCAAGGCCCCTTCATGATAAAAACTCTCAAGAAAGGGTTACAGAAGGAACATACCTGAACATAATAAAAGGTTTACATGACAAACCCACAGCTAACATCATATTGAACAGTGAAAGGTTGAAAGCTTTCTTGCTAAGACAAAGAACAAGACAAGGGAGCCCAGTCTCAACACCACTCTTCAACATACTGCTGCAAGTCTTAACCAGAGACATTTGGCCAGAGAAAGAAATATAAAGCATCTAAATTGGAAATGAAGAAACAAAGTGGTCTCTGTTTGCAGATATGATTTTATGTAGAGAAATACTTAAAGACTCCTCCCCAAACTGTTAGGACTAATAAACAAATTCACTCAAGCTGCAGGAGACAAAATCAACATATAGAAATCTCTTGCCTTTCTCTACACTAACAATGAACTATTTAAAAATGATATAAAGGGCCGGCCCCGTGGCTTAGCGGTAAAGTGTGCGAGCTCCGCTGCTGGCGGCCGGGGTTCGGATCCTGGGCGCGCACTGACGCACCACGTCTCCGGCCATGCTGAGGCCGAGTCCCACATACAGCAACTAGAAGGACGTGGAGCTATGACATACACCTATCTACTGGGGCTTTGGGGGAAAAAATAAATAAATAAAAATTATTAAAAAAAATGATATAAAGAAAAAAATCCTATTTACAATGCCATCAAAAATAGTAAAATACTCATGAATAAATTTAACCAAGAAGGTGAAAGATCTAGAAACTAACAACTATAAGACACAGAGGAAAGAAATCAAAGACACAAAGAAATGAAAAGATATCTTATGCTCATGGATCAGAAGAATTAGTATTGTTAAAATGTTCATGCTATTCAATGCTATCTCAAGATTCTCTGCAATTCCTATTAAAATTCCCATGGCATTTTTCAGAGAAATAGAACAAATAATCCTAATATTCATGTGGATCCACAAAAGACCTCCAATAACCAAAGGAACCCCGAGAAAGAAAAAGCTGAAGGCATCACAATTTCTGATTTCAAACTTTATTACAAATCTATAGTAATAAAAACAGTATGATACAGGTATAAAATGAGACACCTAGACCAATAGAACAGAATCAAGGACCCAGAAATAAAACCACACACATACAGTTTGCTAACAGTTGACAAGTCAGCTAAGAAGACTCCATGGGGAATGGATAGTTTCTACAACAAATGCTGTTGGGAAAACTGGATAACCACATGCAGAAAACTGAAATTGGACCCCTATTTTACACCACTCTAAAAATGATCCCAAATTGAATTAAAGACTTAAAGGTAAGACACCAAATATAAAACAACTAGAAGAAAATATAGAGAAAAACCCCCATGAAACTGGTCTTGACATCGAGTTTTTTGGATATAATATCAAAAGTGCAAGCAACAAATGCAAAACTTAACAAGTGGGATGACATCAATCTAAAAAGCTTCTGCATAGCAAATGAAAAAATCGGCAAACTAAAGGGGTTAATATCCACAGTATATAAGAAACTCTTACAACTCAACAGCAAAGAAACCAACAAAACAATATGAAAATGGTCAAAGGACCTGAATAGATACTTTTCCAAAGAAGACATAAAAATGGTCAACAGGTACATGAAAAGATGCTCGTAATCACTCATCATCAGGGAAATGAAATCAAAACTACAATGAGATATCACCTCACACCTGCTAGAATGGTTATTCTCAAAGAGACAACAGACAACAAGTGTTGGCGAGGCTGTATAGAAGAGAGAACCCTGTGCACTGATGGTATG
This sequence comes from Diceros bicornis minor, assembly GCF_020826845.1. Taxonomy (NCBI): domain Eukaryota; kingdom Metazoa; phylum Chordata; class Mammalia; order Perissodactyla; family Rhinocerotidae; genus Diceros; species Diceros bicornis. Next base: position 2,129,085 of record NC_080748.1, read on the forward strand.
AATGTAAATTGCTACAGTCACTATGGAAAAAATATGGAATTTTCTCAAAAAAATAAAAATAGAAATATATATAAATGAGCAATTCCACTTCTGCTTGTATATCCAAAGGAAATGATGTCACTATTCTGAAGAGATATCTGCACCCCCATGTTCATTTCAACATTATTCACAAACAGAGAACATGGACACAATCCAGGTGTCCCTCAATGGATAAATAGATACAGAAAATGTGAGATATATGTATACATGTAATATATAATGGGATATTATTCAGCCATGCAGGAGAATGAAATCCTGCATTTTGAGATACCATGGATGGACCTTGAGGCATTGCGCTAAGTGATATAAGTCAGACGGAGAAAGACAAATACTATATATTCTCACTCATATGTGAAACCGAAAAAAGCCCAACTCAAAGGAATAGAGACAAGAATGGGTTTCCCAGGGTCCCGGGGTTAGGGGAAATGGGGAGATGTGAGTCAAATTGCACAAATTTCTAGCTGTAAAATGAACAAGTTTTGGGGATCTAATGTACAGCATGGTGATCATAATTAACAATACTATATTATAGACTTGAAATTTGTTAAGAGAGTAGATCTTGAAAGTGATCACTAGAAAAAACAAGTTAATTATGTGAGGGAATGGAGGTGTTAACTCAGGGTATTGTGGTAATCCTTTCACAAATCACCATCTTGAACACCTAAAACTTACATATGTTATATGTCACTAATATTTAAAGAAATCTAAAAAAAAAATCTCTCAACAAAGTAAAACCCAGGACCAGATGACTGCACTGGTGAATTCTACCAAAACATTTAAAGAAGTATTAAAAACAAGATTTCTTACACTCTGTCAAATATTGAAAAAGAGGGAACACTTCCAAGCTCACTTTACGAGGCCAGCATTACCCTGATACCAACACTAGACAAGGACACTAAAAGAAAATAAAATTACAGACCATTATCCCTGATGAACATAGATGCAAAAATCCTCAACAAAATACTAGCCAATTAAAAATGAATTCAATAGCATATTAAAAGAGTTATACACTACCACCAAGTGAAATTTATTCCTGGTATACAAAAATCGATCAATGTAATAAGCCACATCCAGAAAATGAAGGGGAAAAAAATGACCAACTCAATTGATGCAGAAAAACCATTTGACAAAATTCTACGCCCTTTCATGATAAAACACTCAACAAACTAGGAATAGAAGGAAAGTGCCTCAACATAACATAAGCCATATATGAAAAACACACAGCAAACATATTACTGAATGATGGAAGACTGAAAGCTTTTCCTCTAAGATCAGGAACAAGGCAAGGATGCTCACTTGCACCACTTCTATTCAACACAGTATTGAAAGTTCAAGCCAGAACCATGAGGCAATAAAAATAAATAAATAAATAAAAGGCATCTAAATTGGAAAGAAATAAGTAAAATGGTCTCTGAAGATGATATCATGTCGTATGTAGAAAAATCCAAAAGACTCCACAAAAAAGCCGTTTGATCTAACAAATGAATTCAGAAAAGTAGCAGGATACAAAGTCAACACACAAAAATCGGCAGCATTTCTATACACGAACCATGAGCTCTCTGGAAAGGAAATTACAAAAACAATTCATTTATAATAGTATCAGAAAGAATAACATGCTTAAGAATTAACTTAACCAAGGAGGTGAAAGGCTTACACCATAAAAACTACAAAACATTTCAGAAAGAAATTAAAGAAGACGTTCATAAATGGACACACATCCAATGTTCATGGATTGGAAGGCTTACTATTGTTAAAGTGTCAGTATTACCCAAAGCAATCTACAGATTCAATGTATTCCCTATCCAAATCCTAATGATATTTTTTGCAGAAATAGAAAAACCCGTCCTAAAATTCACATGGAATCTCAAGGGACTCAGAACAGCCAACAACAATCTTGCAAAAGAAGAACAAAACTGGAGGACTCACACTTCCTGATTTCAAAACTTACTACAAAGCTACAGTAATCAATAGTATAGTATTGTCATAAAGACAAACATAGAGATCAATGGCATAGAATAGCAAGCCCAGAAACAAACCCTCACATATATGGTCAAGTGATTTTTGACAAGGGTGCCAAGACCATGGAATGGAGAAAGGTTTCTTTTCAACAAATGGTGCTGGGAAAACTGGATATCCCCATGCAAAATCTTGAAGCTGGACCCCATCCAACACTAGATACAAAAATTAACTCAAAATGGATCAAGGACATAAATGTAAGACCTCAAACAAGAAAATTCTTAGAAGAAAACATGAGATTAAATCTTCATGACACCAGACTTGGCAATGATTTCTTGGATATGACACCAAAGGCACAGGTAACAAAAGAAAAACAATGGAAAAATTGAACTCCATGAAAATTTTATAAGTTGGTACATCAAGAGGCACCCACAGAGTGGGACAAAATATTCGCAAATCATATTTCTGACAAGAGACTGGTATCCAGAATATACAGAGAAGTCCTAAATTAAACAAATAAAAAACAAGCCAATTCAAAAATGGGCATGGATTTGAAGACTCCGTTGCGAAAGAAGACTTAGAAATGGCATATAAGCACATGAAAAGATGCTCAACACCACTAATCATTAGGGAAATGCACATCAAAACCACAATGAGACACCACCTCACACCCACTAAGTTGAGTGCTATCGAAAAGACAAAACAGCAAGTGTTGGCCAAGATGCGGCAAAATGGGAACACTTGTACACTGTTGATAGGAATGTAAAATGGTGCAGCTGCTATGGAAAACAGTGTGGATGTTCCTCCAAAAAATTGAACATAGAATTATCATGTGATCCAGCAATTCCACTTCTGCATATACACCCAAAAGATTTGAAAGCAGAGCCTTGAAGAGATATTTGTACACCCATGTTCATAGCAGTATTATTTACAATAGCTAAAACGTGGAAGCAACCCAAGTGTTTATTGACACATGAGTGGATACACAAAATGTAGTATATCCATACAATGGAATATTATTCAGTCTTAAAAAGGAAGCAAATTCTCCAATATGCTATACATGGATTAACCTTGGAGACATTATGCTAACTGAAATAAGCCAGTCACAAAAAGACAAATACTGTATGAACTGAGAGTAGTCAAATCATAGAGAGAGTAAGTAGAATGGTGGCTGCCAAGGGCTGGGGGAGGGGAGAAGGGAGGGTTATTGTTTAATAGGTATAGAGTTTCAGATTTACAAGAGTTATGTGGATGAATAGTGGTGGTGACTGTACAACTGTGGAAATGTATTTAACGCCATTGAAGTATACACTTAAAAATGGTTAAGATGAAACACTTTTTGTTATGTATATTTTGACTCAATATACAAAAAGGAAAAAAAAAGAAATGTGCTATCAAGTCACAAAAAGACATAGTGGACACTTAAATACATACTGCTAAGTGAAAGAAGCCAACCGGAAAAGGCTATATACACTGTTCCATAGTTTTCATATATTCCAATTACACGACATTCCAGAAAAGGCAAAACTAGAGAAACAGTATAAAGATCAGTGTTGCCAGGAGTTGGGGGGCAAGGGACGAAGAGGTAAAGCACAGGGATTTTAGGGCAATCCAACTCTTCCGTAGGATACTGTCATGGTGGATACATGAGATTATGCGTTTGTCAAAATCCAAGTACATGACAGCAAGACAATGAACTTTAACGTAAACTACGGACTTGGTTATGAACGCTCTATGAGCATCAGCTCCTCACTTGTAAGGAATGGACTGCACTAACACAGGTGGTCACGCAAGATGTTAACCGTAGGGGAAACTGTGGGGGAGGAGGGAGAAATGCTCTGCACTCTCTGCTGAATTTCTCTGTCCATCTAAAACTTTCCTAAAAAACAATCTATTAATTAAAAAATAATCAATGGAAGGTAGGGAGTGGGTAGAAATATGGACGAAACAGGAATATCAGAATATTAATAAATGTTGAAGCTGGGTAATAGAAACATGGGGGGCTATCACACTTTTCTGTTTAATTTGTGTATGTTCAAGGTTTTCCACAATAAAACATTTTTAAAGCTCCAGATTAAATCTAGATTATATGTACAAGGAATCAAAGAATGTGAAGAAAACAGATATTTTTGAAGCAAGTACACTGAGGGAACGTGCAATCACACTGGATAGAGAGTGAACGTCCTGGTTCTACCAGGAAGGTTCAGAGCTCAGTGAGCAAGGCAGGTGACAGCACAGTCAGGGAAGTGACAGATAATGATCACAGAAAAATGTTTGCCCTCACTAATCACAGAAATGCCAACCATGGGCCCTGACAGAACTGCCCCAGGATTTATAATGTCATGACACCCAGAATTAGAGCGGGCTCAGGGACAGAGCACCACGTCCTGTGAGAATACCAACTAGCATCGGCTTTCTGGAGGGCAAATCTCCCTAACCCTGCAACCTGCAGGCCACTGGCTCGGCTGCTCTGTTGTATGGAATCTGTCCAAAAACAAAGGGATTGGGTACAGATGATGGACTGAATAAACACATGTAGAGCCCCTTTGACATAGAATCCCTTAAAAATGACCCAAAGATTCCTTCATTGATGAACAAATTCATAATAGCCTTGGGAACCATCAAGAGAGCCGACATTTTGATGAAAACATCAAAGAGAGTCAACAGTTGGTGATCGGAGATCCCAGTGGGGAGCTCCATGTGAGCCATGAAGACCAAGCCACAGTGTCCTCTCTCCCTCTCCCTCCTCCCCCTGCCGTTCACCTAACACCTTCTGCATCGCCCCTCCACTCCCAACCACTGCCCACCTCACGCTCCAGGAATACAGGAGCAGAGGCACAGGGCGCCCTTTCCACGACCACATCTGTCCTCTTGCTCTCTGCCCGTCACCAGGCAGCGGAGCTCTCTTGACATTAGTACAGCCATGTTTGGCCGCTCCATTGACCTACAGCCACCAGCACAAAAAGAAATAAAAAAGCTGCTTTCTGCATGGTGGGAACTGGCCCTTCTCCCATGGAGATGGTTGCAATGTGTAAAAAATTCAAGGCCCTTCAAGCGCCGCAGCCTGGGGCAGACTGGCCATCTGAGCTGGGCTGGGAGGATAAGCAGGGTAAACAATGCACGTACACAACTACTGGGCTGGGACAATAGCCAGAGGGTGGGGCTCAGTGCTAGTACGCCACTGATAACCATTTGTGCATGGGAACATTGAATGCTCTCTCTGTAAACTCTGTAACTGCTTATATAAACTGCTGGAGACTGAGACCCGGTGAGAGTTCCACCTGTGGAAGAGACGCCTTGCCCAGGACTGTGATTCCCGCCCAGCAGTGTCAATTGACAGGACTCTCCCAGCAGTGGGGCATGGATGTTGTGAGTAATTGATTTATTGTGAAGTAATTGATCTGATGTGTTCTCTTTTCAGTCAACCTGGTGTTTCTCTTTCTGGTTGATTTGTGTCATTTCACTTCAGTCGATCTGGTGTTTCCTTATCCGATAGATCTGATGTTTTTCCCTCTTATTATATGACCTATTCAAATGTGCTGCTATCTCAGCTGATGGGGATGTTTTCCCTTTCCAGTCGAGCTGGTGTTTTTTCCCTCTTATTATTTGACCTATTCAGATCTGTTTGCGGACTATCACCTTTACCATCCTCTCTATAATAAAATATACCTTCAGTCCATTTGTTTGGAGTGGAAAGTTTCTTTTACCTCTCCAATCGAATCCCCAAACCTCTCATAACAGGAGCCCAGCCCGGCACCTCTTCAGGGCCCAGCAGACTCCTCCTCCCCATCTGGTCCTACCTGCAGCACAGACACCTTGTAGCTAATCTCCGCCTTACAAACAAAACTCTCCCTTGGACCCATGCTCCCTTTTGGTTATTGTCCACTTTCCCAACTCCCCTTCATGGCTAAACCTCTTAAATAAAGTGCCTCATACCTACTGCCCTCCCATGGCTTCCCTTCCCCCACTCTAGACCCAGCTTTATTCTCACCCTCTCAAGGAGACTGAGGTCACCAGTGATCCCATGTGGCCGAGTCCAGCCATCTTTTCTCCATTCTGATCAGAGCTGTATCCCACCCAGCTGAGCACCCTTCCTTTCTGCAATACCCTTTCCCCTCATGGTTCCTGCAACTTCATGCTCCACCATTTCAGGCCCCTTTCCTGGACCCTCTTCAGCTACACCTCTGCAAACACTGCCTGCTCCTAGGCTGGGCCCAGGGCCCTTCCACAGCTACAGTGTCTCCAGGAAACCTCATTCAATTCCACGTTTTTAAATATCTCTGACCTCATCCCAACTCTGCTGACACACTGATGCAACTTTAAGGGGTTAGGTGCTAGCTCCCCAGCATCAGTACCTAAGGACTATCTCAGACTCGATTCGTCTCAAAATTTCACTGTCATATGAGTTCCAAAATAGCATCAAATCTTTCCAAAAGGAGGAAAAATTTGGATACAATAAACAGTTGTGAACAAAGTAACCAATAAAACGTATACTTACATCCAATCATGGTTGCTTGATGGGGAAAATAAGAACACAGAACTAAGATCAGATATTCTCAAGCCGGGGACCGGAAGGTGATGAGTTGGGAGTGTAAAACACAGGAACTGATCAACTCTAAGCATTTACAGAAAGAGAGGCAGAAATGGTTGTTCCTAAAAGCTGAAAGACACCCACTAAAGGAATAGAAAAATCATGAGAAAACCTAACAAATTAAAAATTAAATTAAATGGTAGACTCACATTCCAATTTATCAATAATCACAATTGTAAATAGATCAAATTGCTCTATAAAAACATGAAGGCTCTCAAGTTGAGTTAAAATATTGTTATAAAATAAAGGGATATAATATGGTTGAAAATAAGGAGATAAAGAAATAAGACTTTAAATGGGACAAAAAGGGGTTCTCTGTGTTGATAACTGTCAGGGACACTTATGCACCTAACAATATGGTCTTGAAACATAAAGCAAAACTGGACAAACAAGAAGACACAGGCACCCCAAGGGAGGTGCCTTCCCTTTCCACAGGGAAACCTACCTTACCTCTCTTAAAAAGCCACAGGTCAAGTGATACAGTAAGTTAGGAAACAGATCTGCTGACAAACACAAAAAAGCTAGATCTAGCCTCAGCCCCAGGGACAACGTAAGCATCTAGTGGAGAGCGAACATTCTCCTCAAACCACGATGAAACAGTCACCACAATGGACTGTGTGCTAAGCCACAATGAAATCTCTAAAGAGTCCAAAAAGCAGAAATCTATAAGTGACTATATTACTGGAACTTAAAGCAATAAAAGTAAAAAATAATCACAAAATATTGGCTCCCCTCCCCCAACATAGCCACTTGAAAATCTGTCCACACCCTTCTAAATCTCTCAGGTTAAAGACGGAATCCAGACAGACAGGAGAAACTCTTTAGAAATGAACAGCAATGAGAGCAGCATGAGGCAAATCCATGACGTGGGGACAAGGGGACGGAAGAAGGGACACAGCCTCCACTGCAGGTATCAGGGAATATCACCTGTACAGCAAGCTGAGCACTTCCCTCCAAGAGCCAGAACAACACCACAATAAAACCAATGACAGCAGAATGAAGGGAGAATTCACCAGGCAGGAACAACAACATAGACCTGAGCAATGGAGTCAAGGGCTGGCTGTCTGGAAAGACCTGTAACAGTGAGAAACCTTGGTCAGTCTGACCAAGAAGAACAGACAAAGGCACCAAGAGGAACAGACAAAGGCACCAAATTGTACCATCAGGTACGAGAAACTACAGAAACAGCTTTAACGTGATAGGAGAACATAGTGGATAACTCTGACCAGGACATCAGTGGTCCTCAACTGGAGCTGTCCTTCCCATAGGATGCATCTGGAAACATGCGGGATGGGTTTTGTTTCTTGTTTTGGGTTGTCCTACTGGTTGTTGCCCCAGGGGTCCCGGAGATCCTGAATAGCCTGTCACATAGACCCGTTTCCCTCCTGAAGTGTTACTGACATCTGGGAAGACAAGCACTGATCCAGATTAAATGAGCAATGTGGTAGGAAAATGTTTTCCATGGATGTATAACAGGGAAAAGATGGTACCCTCAATATGTAAGGAATATCGAGAAACCAATGTTTACAACTACTAAACTGTAAGAGAGCAGGAAAATCAGAAACATAGCCAAGAAACACACCAAAAATATATCCAACCTATTTGTACAGGTGGAGAAATATGTAGGTAAAGCACAGGAAACAGTGGAGGAGATTACACACCAAATTTTACTACCGACAAGGAATAAAAGTTGGGAGGTAGGTGAGAAATAGGAGTTTTTACCACTTCTTAGCTTATGTATTTCTCTAGTGTTTTAATTTTTACAAAAGAGAATGTATTCTACTCAAAAAGATGTTTCAAATTTTAAAGAAATTATTAAAATGTTCAAAATGACTTCAGTTCAAGGATATTCATTAAAACATGTATGGAAAGCACCTCCCCATAATGTTAAGAGTCTCCTATAACTTTTCCAATAGTTTATTATGTCGATTTTATTTCACATTTAGATCCTAACTCATTGGAATTTACATTTGTGTGAGGGATGCAACAGAAGCTGATTTTCTCCTGTTCAAGTGGAAAACCAACTATCCAGGCACCATTCATTGAGTAGGTCTGGCTTTCCCAGCTGACCTGCAATGCCTCCTTCCCCACCTGCTAAACCCTGACAACTACCGGTGCCTCTTGAGCACCCTAGAGCGAGCGGGGTGAGCTCTGCAGCCTGGGCTCCCTGTGTGCAAGGGGCGGCTACCAGCAGAGCCTTCTCCCAAGACAGCAGCAGGCATGCTGCACACAGAGGTGCTCAGGGGCCGTCTGCTGTGGAGCAGGAAACTCCTCATGAGGAGCAGGCAGTGGGGGAGCCCTGAGCCCCAGGACTGACCTCGGCTGGGGGCAGCAGGCTGCTCAGTTAGGGAGCCCCTCCCTTCAGCTCGTCCAGCTCCTCCTGCAGCGTGTGCACCTGGCTGTCGGCAGCTGCCCCTCTTCAGCTCGCTGTCCTTCTCCACCTGCTCCTGCAGGCGGCACCCGTGCTCCTGTTCCCCCGGGACCAGAAGCAGTAGGAGTGCAGCGAGTCCAGGAGTTCTTAGGCCCCAGCGCTGACAGGATGACCCCGCTGAGGGACCTGGGGCCGGTGTTGCTGTGTTCATCCTGCACATCTTCCACGGCTGGCTCCGGGGTGACATCTGTTGGAGGGTGAAGGGGCTCTGGGAGGGTTTCTGAGGCATCATTGTGAATGATGAACGTGGGGGCTCTGGGCCAAGCTCTCATCAGGCCCAAGGCTGGCCCCACTGTAGGTAGGCTCCACATCTCTCTTCAGCCTCTTTCGGTCAACAGCCTCTCGAGGGACAGATGGCCTCTCTTGAGTGTGTGCTGAGGAGAAACTGTAAGAAGGATGCCAGCCAATAAATCTGCATGCCTCAGATCCTGAGGGATAAAGTCACCCACGGAAATGCCACTCTTATCCAGCAGGCCCTGGCTGGGAAGAGGCGGTCTCATCGCCAGCATCTACAGCAGACCTGTTTGCATCTCCCTGGCTGCCTCACGCTGTGGAGACCACACTGTCTCCTGGAGTTCCTTCCAGAGACTCTTTGCCCGCTCCTGACTGGTGGCTTCCTGGGTGGCATTGGGTTCGGGTTTGCCCTGCAGAAGGGCTCGCTTCAATTTGCGGGACCCTGCCTGGGCCCTCAGGTTTTCCCTCGAGGATGAGGATGAACCTGAAGCTCCTTTCCCATCTGCTTCACTGGCATGTTCCTCTTGTCCCTGGCGGCTATCTTGGTCTCATTTCTTCTGGGGCGGCAGTGGCCTTCAGCTCCTCCTTCTCAGTCAGGTGGAAGATGGAGGGCAAGGCCGTGGGCTTTAACATGTAGTACTGACCCTCCAGCCTGTTCAAGAGTTTTTTTTGGTGAAATGTTCACTACAGATGAAAGAATACTTAATAGGGTCCAGTCATCCCTGTGAACAACTTTTAGCAACTGGACAAGACGTTTTGAGTCCTTTATGTGGAGCCTGCAAGGATACATGAAAAAGTAATTAAAAAGAAAGAATTAAATGTCTCCCCCTAAAATAATCAATTATAAAAGCAAAACAAGTGTTTTTGGGAACACCCACACTTAGGAATTTTGCCCATTTAAAACTTTAGTAAAGATTTAAGGAACACCTCTGCTTGCAAGTTATTACTGTAATAGAAAGATGAAAGACCCACTGTCTACCTTAAGGAGCTGACCATCTGTAGGGCAGAGAAGGAAGGAAGGTGAAGACCTTCTCCCAGGTTGTGGTAAGTGCCCTGTAGGAACAAAGATGCTCGGGCAGAGAGCACAGGATGGCACCAAGACAACACGAAAGGCTTCAGGAAGCCTCAGAAATAGTTCCTAGAAGCTCATGGCTGTCCAACCCTCCTGCTGTCCCTGGGATGCAGGACTTTGGGTGTTAAAATGGGGAGGATTGGTCCCCCTATTTCAAAGCCAGGCCAGGTGTCGGCCAGCAGAGCCTCCCAGGCACTCAGCAGGGCGCCTGGCCCCAGCTCTACTCAAGCAGCCGAGGATGCAAGACTGCCGCCAAGAGGAGGTCAGCCCCAAGAGCTGTGGTTCTGTGTTCCTCCTGTCCTTCCACTACCAGGAGGAAAACTGCTTCCTGTACCAAGCAACCAGCCCCTGAAATGTACTGACCAAGACACTTCATAATCTTTTCTCCTCATTAAGGTAAAATCTCTATTTAGAGAAAACTATGCACATGGGGAGGAAGGGGGTCTCTCTCGAGGCTTTCTTCTCCTCCTGAGTTCATCTAACCCCCATGAGGCCGAGTGGATACTAGGTCCTCAGGGAGTTCCAAGCAACCTGACCTTCTAACATTTCTCAATGCTTTGTGACAAGTTACAAAAGGACCCCCACTTCCTTTGCCCCCATACCACGTTAAACAATGACACATGCCAAGAGCAACCTTCTCTGTAGTGTTTTGCATCATTCTCAAAAACAGTAACAAAACTTTTGGGACACAGACTCTGAAGGAAACTGTCAAGAAAGCATGTTGTCTGACTTCTGAAACAAGCTCACATTACTAGTTCTTTGGATGGATTGTAACAACTTCCGACTTAAAACAAACCACTGTTAACTTTGAATAAGACTAAAGACAACAAGTGGCATTCAGGTCTTTAAATATTCAATAACAACCTGCAACATGAAACAAAAGGATCTGCCAGGAGGTTTTCAAAGTAGAATGTCTTCAGTGCACTGTTCTGGGACCTCCATTGCAGAGTCTGCAGGAAAGGACTCACTCAACTGGCTGAATTCCAGAAGCCCTCATGAAGGGAGCCAGGCCAAAGGGAAGGCAAACCCCTCATCTTGCTGTGGGATCCCAAGGAAGAAGTGAAGAGAGGAGCCCCTTCCCTGAGTCCCCAGGGTAAGCCTCCCAGTGAGGAGTGGGTTGCAACCTCCTCCACCCAGGATGCTGTCACATGCAGAATCTGCAGAGTCAGACGCCTCTCCAGGACTCACCTCCAGTGCAGAGCCACCTTTCCCTGCACTGCCAGGACCCTTCTAGCAACAGAGCATCTGAGAGGCGTGTCAATTTGGAGGTAGAAGCTGCATTTGCTCAGCCACATTCCTGATCTCAGAGATCAAGGCAGGCTCCCTGCCATCAAAAGAGCAGAAAAGTCATGGCAAATGCAAGAAGATAGTGACCTAAGAAAGAGTGTTTCCAGAATACCCTGTTTCTTGACATTGTTGGCCCCAGCCTGAATCAGTGGAGAGCAGAGTGGCCAGGGGGTGGGGGTGACAGTGTGGTGGAGGCCATAAGGTGGGTGCCAGTGGCCATGGGATGGCCGCAGTGGCCCGAGGTGCCCAGAGCAGAGACAGTGGCACAGACCAAGGCCACATAGCGCCCGGCGCTCACTCACCTTCTGGACCGGCCCCGAGGCCCCAAGCACAGAGTGCTGCCTGCCTTGGGCTGGAACACCAGGGGTCTGACTGGGCGGCAGCAGCTGGTTACCTGTGGAATGAGATGGCTGTTTCTCCTCGTTGCCCAGTGGTGGGATCAGTTTGCGGCAGTGCAGTGATCACCATCCCGGGCCTCAGGCTGTCATGCTGCCAGGCTCCGGCCCCCTCTTCTCCGCCCCACAGTGGGACTGCCACAAGAGTAGGGCTCAAAGCGACACTGTGCAGCAAGTGGGAGCTGGTCCCCACGCCCCGCAGGATGGCAAGATGGCGGCGCGTGCCCATCTGTCCTCCGTAAAGCAAGATGGCCACATCTGTGGGCCTAGGCAAACTGCTGCCTGATGCACCCACCCTGGGGTAGCGCTGCCAAAACGCGTCTGTTCCGCTGCCCTGATGGGTCGCTGCTGCGGTGTTCATAGCAAATGACCCAGACCGAGGGGGGAGGGAGAATGTGGCCGGCCCTCCGAGAGGGGCCCCGCCGGACGCCAAGGTGGCGACCGATGCACTTCCGCCCACACTTCTGGCCCTGCCCACGTTGCTCACCTGGATTGGCCCCAGTGGTTGAGCATCACATTCTGCTCATTCTCCTGGGCAGCGGGGAGAGGGACGCGGGTAGGGGCACCTGCACCGGTCAGCATGGAAGACTGTGCTCGCCTGGACTCTTAGCCGCTGGGACTGGCTGGCATGGTTTGGGGCGGGGCCGTCGGGGGGAGCAGCTCCTCAGGTGGAGCGGGTGGGGGCAGCTCCCATAGTGAGACCGGTGCGTCTGACAACCATGTCCCTGCGGGTCTGGACGCTCTTTCCATCCGCCCTCGGTGCTCTGGCGCTGGCCTGACAAGCCCATGGCTGTTGGGGCAGGAGGGGCAGCAGGGAGTCAGGGAGGGGAGGGGCGTGCTGGGCGGGGCTGGGGCAATGGTTCTTGGGAGGCTTTTTCCTTCCCCGCCAGGATTAAGAAGTCCTTTCTCTGGAACTGGCTTCGGATCCAACCACACAATCCCTGTCTGTGTGCAGAACTCTTGCCCTGGTCTCACCCCTGGCAAAGATTTCTTGCTTTGACCAAACTTTAGTCAGGCTCCTGAACATTCTTGTAGGCCTGTCTGTACACTTCCTTGTAAAATCCAGTTTTAGCAAGAACCTTGCTAATTCAGTTTAACCAGAACACCCACCCGTATGTCTGATCACCATCGAGATCTGCTCAGGCTCCTCCTCCTCCTCCACCATCCCTCAGGTGGTGTCTGATCACTCTGGCCTCTCTTTGGTAAGAATCCTGTTAGGTCAGGTTAGCCAGAAACCCCAACACTTGTTTTTTCTCTTAGTAATTTTCCATCCTGTGACCCCCACCATGCTGCCTGGCCATGAATTCCCACTTGCCCATGCTGCATTCAGAGTAGAGTCCAATCTCATTTCTCCCCCGCTGTGAATCCCATCACGGTGGTCCCTACGTATCACAGTGGTTCTGAATAAAATATGCCTTACCATCTTTGACAGGTGTCATTAAATAATTTTTCTTTAAAACCTCCAACCACAACAAAAACCCAGACCAGGCTCCTTTCCTTGCTCCCTCAAGCCATTTCAGAGCTACTTCAGATTCTGGCCCTGCTCTCCTCAGAGACCTCTATTATGCGAGTCATAAGACTTTTCCTAACTTTGGTGCGTGTGTGGAGGGGGGCACACACCAACATCAGTCTCTCCATGGGAACCCCAGCACTTGCCAGTGAGCAGTCATATTTTGAAAGGAATCTCTTTCTCTGAGTGGTAGGTGTCAACAGTGGACTCAAAATATTCAGTGAACCATGTTGTAAACAGATGTGCTGTCACATCCTTGTTGTTCAATTTGAGCATTGACTTTAACTTCAAGTCAGCAGATGCATTATGTCTAACAAGAGAGTGAGCCTGTACAAAGGCCCTAGGATGTGGATCGGAGGGAGAGGGGAGAGAACAGGATCAGTTAGAGGACCAGAGGTCAGAATGTGAGACAGGATTTGGAGAAGGAGCCAGAGCAGTCAGTAACAGCACAGCAGCCAGGTCAATGCCCCGCACACCATATCTGGGAGTCAGGACCATCTCCTAATTGCAGTCAGTGGCGGAGCCCCATTTCTGGTTGGATCTCTTGGGGGACAAGAAGGCAGTGTCTTACCACATCTGTCTGTCCACGTCTACCAGACCCTGGCCAGGGAGTGTGAAGAGCTGATGCAGAAGTACCTGCACCTGCTGCAGATCATGGAGACGAGAAGACAGTAGCCAAGCAGCTACGGCAGCAGATCGAGGATGGGGAGATCAATATCGAGTGGCTGAAGGCAGAGGTGACTGCTGGCTAGGGGTGCAGAGGAGGCTGGCCAGGGGGCCCAGGGCACAGACCAAACACCTCACACTCTGGGCTCCTGCAAGATCGGGGGGGCACATGATGGGCAGGGGGACCAGCTTCCAGCCACAGCTATGCCAGCCTAGAAACTTAAATTTAGTGATGCTGGCAGAGTGGGAAGGGCCTTAGCCAGATCTGAGTTCAGATCCTACCTCTGCCACTTGACGGTTGCAACCTAGAGTACATCCCCCCATCATCTGTGCCTCAATTCCTTCATCTATAAAGCAGCCTTTTTATACTTGCCTGACAAAGTTGTGAGGATTGAGTGAGGTTATTTATGGGCGAGTTTTTAATTACTCTGCTGATGACCACATTGACTAAGCATTCCCACATTATCAGCTGAAGTGTCCGGGGACACAGAGTTACTGGTGAGTCATCATAGTGTGGGCTGCTGGCTAAGTTCTAAGCAGTCGTTCCCTCTGCCTGTCATAAGAGCTCCTACAGGGGCTTGCCGGGCATCAGTCTGGAGGCCACGCTGTTCCTAGGTTAAGGCTTCTAGAACTTCACTACTCAAAATGTGGTCCATGAAGCAAGAGCATGTTAGAAATGCAGAATCTCAGGCCCTGCACAGACCTCCAGAATCAGAATCTGCACTTTCACAACATCCCAGTCGATTGCCATTTACATTAAAGCTTGGGAGGCGCTGGCTCTCTGTCCCTTAGATGCCCCTCACCAGCTGTCTACCCCAGCGCCGAATGATGTGATTGCCTCTCCCCCCCTCATCTCACCAGTGCGCATCAGATGCTCAGAGCAATTTGGCCACATCACATAAGGACCGTGGACTCTGAGCTGAGGATGGGAAAATGGAAACAGATTCTAACCAGGGTTGGCTGCATGATTTGTAGGGCCTGATGCAAGGGAAAAATGCAAGGCCTTGGGTGGAGTCGGGGAAGTCGACCTCCCCTTCTCACAGCCCACCAACCCACCCATGGCAGACAGGCAACCCCCCAATATCAACCTTCAACCTCCTCTAAACTCTGTGCCATGATACACTTGGTACCTAGATGAGGGGTGGGCAAGATGCCCCTGCTGAGTCACCCACCTAGTGCCCAGGCATTGTCTCCTTGCCTTGCCCTGAGACAGGATCGGGTGTTCACTGCACCCGCCATTTCTGCACCTACCCCAAGGCCCCTGCAGAGGGTGGAGGGTGACTCACTGTGGAATGTGAGTCTTCCTGGCTGACTCCACCCATTTGCTCCCAGACAGAGGATAGAGGAGGTCATGGGTTCTGGGGGTGCCGGCATGTGAGGAGCAAGCAGCTGAGACACCATCCCAGGGAGGCAACAGTAGGCAGGAACACATGAGGGCTGAGGCTCCAAGCCCCTGGGGTGTGCTCCATTGTTCCATCAGATGTTTCTCATGAAAACAAATTCAAAGAGAAATAATAACTTCAAGGTTGCAACTGCAGAACTTGAAGCCCCAAGCATGGGGCCTTCTGAGCACAGGACTCCATCACACGCCCTTGAAGCCAGCTCTGCCTAGAATGTTCAACGCTCTGAAGTTGCTAATTCCACCTTATGGTGCCGCTGCCAAGCTCTGAACTAATGATCACATCAGCTTGAAACTTGAGCTTGAACAAAAGTTTCAGATTCCACACACCTCCTCTACACTGCAGCAGGCACTGTCAGAGATGCTTTCTTAGTCAGTCCCCATAACCATCCTCATAGGTTGGAACGAGGAAGCAGGCTCAGAGAACTCAAGGCACCTGACCAAGCTCACACAGCTGGGAGGTGGCAGAGCCAGGACTAGAACTCAGGTCTGTGTGTCTGCTTGCCAGTCTTGCCACTCTACTTGTGGGTCCTGGGATCGGGGCTTGTCCCATGTCTAAACCATCTAGTTCATTCTGAGATCTATCCTAGCCCTACACATAGCCCTGAAACCAAGCTGAGTCCTTGCTAAGGACGAAGGAATAGGTCTAAGGACCAGTACCAGGTTACTGGCTTCATGATCAAGGGGGTCATTCACTCACTCACTCATTCTCTAACTGCCTAAAATCTGCTGACCACTGCCTCATCCTCTTCCCCAGGCTCCTCTTACCCCATCACTCGGGGCTCCAGCCAGTGTCCCCGGTCATGAGCTGTGCACACCTTGGCCTTTGCATATGCTGGGGCTTCTGTTTGGAGTGCCCCTTCCACCCCCACGCTTCCCTGCCTGGTGGAATCCTACCAAGCTCAAATGCCTCCTCCTGGGGACTCTCATCCCAGAATGTGCTCCATGACCCCTGCTGCCACAGCTTTCCCACCCTCAGCATGCCATGGCAGAGCCGGCTCCTCAGGTGTCTGTCCCTCACCTGGTCTGGTGGGACTTCCTTGAAGGCAGGGGTGTCCTTTATCACTCTGTCCCTTCTGCCTCGCACATAGTAGGTACTCTGTAAGGACTTGATGAATGAATGGACATCAGGTTCTGTGGGAGGCAGCAAAGAGATGGAAGCTTCTAGCCTTAAGGTCTGATTGTGGTAGAGTGTGATGGGCACCATAATATAGTTTGCAGTGTGAACCCAGGTAGAAAACGAGTCATTTTATGGCCAAAGAAGGTATGGGTTCATATCGCATATGGCCTTGAAAGTTTTCGGGGGTTGGTAGGCCAGAGAAGGGGTGGGTGCAAAGGGCAGGGCCCTCTCTGGTGCTGGAGAGCACAAAACTGGTCAGTTTTGGTGAAAGTGTGTGTGTGTGTGTTTGTGTCAGCGTGGCAGCAGAGGCCTTTGTGGTGAGAATTAGGAGCAACGTTTCCAACTGAGTATATTACTCTCCAGGGAAAACGATATTTTAAAGTAAGGCTTTTTTTGTGTGTGTGTGAGGAAGATAAGCCCTGAGCTAACATTCATGCCAATCTTCCTCTTTTTGCTGAGGAAGACCGGCTGTGAGCTAACATATATTGCCAGTCCTCCTTTTTCTCCCTAAAGCCCCAGTACATAAGTGTATATCACAGTTGCACATCCATCTAGTTGTCGTATGTGGGACGCCGCCTCATCATGGCTGGACGAACGGTGCGTCAGTGCGCACCCGGGATCCGAACCCGGGCCACCAGTAGCGCAGCGGGTGCACTTAACCACTAAGCCATGTAGCCGGCCCCTAAGTAAGACTTTGCAAGATCAGCTTGGTAAACCTTTCTGGCTGTAGTCTTTCTCTCTCTCTCTCTCTCTCACTCCCTCACTCTCTCACTCTCACTCTCTCTCTCTCTCTCACACACACAAACACACACACACACACACACACACGCACACCCTGCAGAGCAGAGGGCACTTGTATGTTCTGGAGGGGCTCCAGGAAGTTGAAACAGAGCCCATTTCCCAAGAAGTAGGCCATCAGGTAGGCAGGAGGTGCTGAGGAGCCAAGTAAGTGATGAATGATGCCCGTGACAAAGACAGAGGGTCATAGAATGTCAGAGCTGGGAGGGATCTGAGAACTGAGAGGTCCACAGAAGAGGAAAGGACTTATCCAAGGTCACTCCAAGGTCACTTCCAGCGCTGGAATCCAGGCTTAACTTTGGGTCTCCTGGCTGTAGATCCGTGGCCTGTGCCTGCCACACACGTTATTCCTTCCTTGCTGGGGAGACGGGCCATATAAAATGTGCATATTCAGGAAACACTGTGTCACCTGATAGCCAGAAAACTCCCTCAAGCCCCATCCCACGTATTCCTGAGGATTCTCAGGGTCTTCCATTTTCCTGGCCACATCTGGCTTCCAATTCTGCTCTCCTGGCTTCTTGTATCACTTCTCACAGTGCCAGTCTCCACTCAGTCTTGACTGCTCCTTGCCCCCTTGTGGTCGCTCCATGTGTCCGTCAGGTGGAGCTAGATTCTGCTGCAATTACAAACAGCCCCCAAGTCTCAGAGGCTTAAAACAACAAAGAATGCTTTCTCTCTCACACTGTGTGTCCATTGTGTGTTCTGCTCCACAAAATTCTCACTCAGAGTCAGGGACACAGGCTGACGGGGCTCCCACCATCAGGAAATTCACCAATCCCAGGGCAGGGGAAGGAATGTGGCAAATGATGCCTGACAACTCTGCTCAAGTTTTATTGGACACAGCGAGTCACATGACCGCACCCGACTTCAGGGCCCTGGGCAGTACAGTCCTGCCCTGACCCAGGAGGAGAACCAGAGTATCCAGGAAAGCCCTAATGACACCCAGCTGGCTCCTCCTTCACTCCCCAAGCCCTCAACATGGGCCAAGTATGGACCAGACTTTCTGAAAGGCTTAGATGCACTCGAGGGGGTTTCCAGTACTGAAACAGAAAACAGCTGAAAGCTGAATAGAAGACATCCTTGCCCTCCTGTCACTCAGCCTTTCCTGCTACAGGGATTTCTTGCTGACCTCCTCTCCTCACGCTGGCCTCTCTCCACACTCTCCCAACTGCCATTTTGGTGGTGGTGCGGGGGTGTTCATAATCCCTTTATCTGCCAAGACCCTCGCCTTACATCCAGTGATGTGCTGGAGCTGGCTCACACCAACTTGCAAGTCGGTTGTGAAATTTTCAAGAATCTTGCAAGCTTGTTATTCACTCTTTGGTAGCTTAAAATGGGCCAAGGTAGGAATGTTTACAGCATGGAAATTGGCCAGTGCTACCAGTCAGAGTTTTTCTTTCAGAGAGCTGGTCATTAATCCTTTACCAATATACCCTTGTCTACACCTTTTTTCAGGATCAGCTAAATACTTTGCTGGGCCCAGTGCAAATTGAAAATGCAGGGCTCTTAAGAATTTCAAGGCAACAACAGCAGAGCCTTAAACCAGGCATTAGACCCTTCTTAGCAGGCTGTGCACAGGTCAGACATCGAGGACACTGGCCCTGTCTCTACTCCCTCTATACCCTCTACACTCAGAGCCCCCACCAGCAGCCAACTCTCCCTAGAGGTAACGGGAGATCACACCCAAACAAAAGCAAAGTTATTAAGCAAAACTGTCCAGCTCTGCTCAGTCTCTTCTCTCCCATCTAAAGAGTCCTCTTGGGCTTCATCTTTTGTAACCAAAAAGCTACAAGGACCATCTAAAACAAAGGGAACATCCTCTTCTGAGAAGAATCCTTCCCTCCTCTAGAATCCTCAGTTTGGCACCATTTCATTGTTTTAATAGTTATTTTTCTCCCATTTATGATTGGAAGTAAGTTGGGACGGCTCAGGCAGCCCAAAGGGAAGGGTAGGAATTTAGAGGTGGTCATGGTATTTTCCTGGCTTGGGAGCACTCAGAATCCTGGAAGGCTGACTCTGCAAGAAACTGCACAGATCTTCAGTTCAGGGTTTGTAGTAAAACTGTAGCCTTGGGATCATGTTTACAAACCAACTTTGACATGGAGAGGGCCACCTTGACCCTCCCCAGGCAGCCTCTCTGCAGGGCCCACTCCATGCCTTGAGTCCTGTTTCCCATGTTCCTCCTGCCATCCCCACCCCTGCTGCCCTGAACTCAACACCCTGTTGTACTCTGCATCTTTGTTCACATCATCCCTTCTGCTCCAATTCCTTCTATACTCTAGCACACATGTTGAGTTTCTTTTATTTTTTTTTGTGAGGAAGGTCAGCCCTGAGCTAACATCCATGCCAATCTTCCACTTTTTGCTGAGAAAGACTGGCCATGGGATAATATCTGTGCCCATTTTCCTCCACTTTTATATGGGACACAACCACAGCATGGCATGACAAGCGGTGCATCAGTTTGGATCCCGGGCCACCAGCAGCGGAGCTCATGCACTTAACTACCACAGCACGGGGCCAGCCCAATTGGGCTCCTGTTTTGTCCTTCAAAACCTCTGAGTAGCACTTGTGGATTCCATGGTGAGACCCTCCCACTGCATTAGGGGCCCACCTCTGTTCTGGCCTCACCTTGTTGGAGTATAAGTTACCTCTGTGGGTTTCTGACCCTTTTCTTAGGCTGGAAACTCCTCCAGTGAAGGGATCTGACTTATCCCCCTCTGGCTGTCTCACCCATGCCCAGCATGGTGCCACCACACGAACTCCATCAGGACATGCTGACAGGATTGGCACAAAGGGAGACAGAGATGGGCATCTCTTAGGCTTGGAAGAGGCCAGAGGGAATGGAGAAGGAAGGAGAGAGAACTGAGTTGTGTGGCAGCTGTTTGAAAAACAGGAAGTACAGAGATCTTTAGCAAAACCTTGACTGCTAACAAAAGAGAGAAAACCATGGACTAATTCCTCCATCAATGACTGCACCGACTAAATGCATTCTGGATTAAAGACACTGTCTCCAGAGAGGGGACTGTGGTGGGGCAGGAGCGAACGAGCAGTGCCGCCGAGGGATGCGGCAAATGAGGGTTTGCCTCTGATGGGCCAAGAAGGCCAGACTGTGGGATGGCAAGTGGGCAGGGCTCAGCTGAGACGCCAGACATTGAGCCAGGTTGGGTAGCCAGAGCTGGACTCTAGCCAGCGAGTTGGGATAATAAGCCGAATTCCCAACTCTCCGTGGTCATCATTGACAAGGGTCAACTGAGCAGGCCTTGGACGTCAGCCAAGCCAACCTGGATCCAAAGCAAATGCATCCTCAGAAGGAACCTTCAGGATAAGAGAAAGGCTGTCTCTGTGATCTCAGAGGGGCTGGGGTTCCTGCGGCCATCCTGACATTGGCTCCTAGCAGGGGTGGGCCGTGGCCCAAGGCTTCTGCAAGGTCTCCAAGCTCACAGCTCTCCAGAGCATTGCCCACCCAGCCCAATCCTTAAATCAGACTCCCAGACTGCCAGTGTTGCCTGTGCAGGCAGCAGAGCATCTGACCTGACTGCATCTGGTTTTTGCTCTGGTCCCAGGGGAGTAGATGTCCTGTAGATGCCTCTGAGAAGAGCGCCATCAGTTTTACGTACAGACTACATTTACCCACACACCCACACCCACACGCATACCCCACAATCCTAAAGAGAAAAGGCTACCACGTGCAAATCCCAGAACTGGCAAAGAGAGCAGACTGGCATGGGGGTGATGACATCAGGGCAGTGAGGGTGCTGACTGGGCATCCACGTGTCTCTGAGCTCTCCATGAGCCTGTGTGTGAGTCCCTTAGCTCTTTAGAGTTCAGATCCAAGAACAGCCATTATTTCATGTGCCTAGGTTCTCAGAGAATGGAAAAAATAGAAAAGCTTGCATTGACACTGAATATTTCTCCATTAGATATTTTCAGCCGCTCTTCAAGCACAGGCTGGTGTAGTTTTAGCAACCCGGAAGTGGAGAGTGGCTAACTGTCCCATTTTGCTTTCAAAGTGCTCCATTCCGTCAATTGTCAGAGCCCATTCATCCTGTGCTTCAGCAAGTGGCCTTGAGGGGACAAAGCCACATGCCCTGGAAAGGGAGGGGAGCTGGCTCTGTGGCATGTTTGTGATTTCCTGAGCTACTATCTTTGGACGTGTGCCACACAGCTCAAGGGTGTCTCTGTGCCCACTAAGCACGTTCCACCCCTGCTCTTGTTGTACTGAGAGAGTGAGACCCCAAGGTGGGGGTTTGCCCTCAGGGCACAAACTGCTGGGAGAGGAGACAGCCCCGTGGCAGCTCACAGAAGAGGAAAGCACCAGGGGACTCCAACACCCAAAGTGCTGGGTCATCATAGAGGGAGGGAGCAGAGAGCACACGTGGAGAATGGGACTAGGGAGGGGCATCTGATGTGGCAGAGAAAGACAGAGACCACTGCAGGGATATGAGGACAGGCTCCTACGCTGGGGCTGCCCTACTCCCGGGGGCTTCACTCTTTCTCTCTGGGTCTGTTTTCCTGTCTACAAATGGGGTGCACGACAGAGTCCCTTTGGCTTCCCCTCTGTCGTTCAGCTCAAACACCAGACACATTGGGGTGGTTCCCAGGTCTCCAGGGTGGTAGGAGCTGAGGGTGATGAACAAGAACAGAGGAGGAACAGTTGGGAGGGGAGGGGGCTGCAGGAAGTCTCTCTGGTATCCTTACAGCTCATCCTGAGGGAGGAGACTCGGGCTGTGTTCTGGAGCTGGCTGGCTGGGGAGCATGGGCGGGGAAGAGGGTGCTGGGAGGGGAGCCACGGCAAATGTGGCTGCCAGGGGTGCTCAGAGGCCCATTACCCAACCTGGTGCTAAGCTGCCACTGAGAAGGCATGATACCCAGGGATCTTTAGGTGGTGACAGGGCATGTGCTTGGGAGAATCTGGGTGTTTTTGCTTTTCTAAGTTGTCCCCACAAAAGGGGGTGGTCGAGAGGTAGTCTTTACTGAGCAACTTCTCTGTACCAGGCCCTCAAATTGTCCCATTACTTACAGGAGTGACGTCATTTCACCTTCATATTTTACAGGAAAGACCTGAGGTTCAGAGATATTAGGCATCTTGCTGGAGGTCACACAGCTGAGAAGCAGGATAAGGTGGATTTGAGCCTGATCTGTGTGGGTCTCAAGCCCTAGCTCTTTTCACATCATCAGTGGCATTTCCTCTGAATTCTCCAGAGCCCTGAGTTCCTCTAAGATCCCTTGGGGTCACCGCAGCAGGTGGACACTGAGGGTGCCAGGAAGGCTGGCAGCGAGAGCAGCTCCCGTCCTCTGCCAGCTTCTGGGGCGTGTGATCCATGTTTAGAAAAGTCTATGTTTGGTTTAGTGCTCTGCTGTCACCATCTTGAAATTTTGTCATTTTTTAAGAAGGGGTCCTGCATATTTTCTCTGCACTGGGCCACAAGTTACATAGTCCATCCCGCTGATGGTGTTTTCACATAAGGTGTCACTTGAGAAAGGCTGCTCGAGTCCCACCGGTGGTGGCAGCCCCTGCCCTCTCCCTAGTCCCCTCAGCTCTGCTGGACTTGTGGGCGAGGTCTTGGAGGGGCAGGAACTCCGTGGCCGGAGCTTACCCTGTGGTTCCTCTGTCAGTGAGGCCATCGTGTGTTTGCACCAGATCTTGACCAAGGCCTGAAGACCTGCATCTCCAGCTGGCCCTCTGGGATCTGGGTGAGGAGGCAGCCCTGGTAGAGGTCCCCAGCCCCACCTGCACCAAAATCCACCTGAGAAGTCCCTCTCCAGGGCCCACTCCTCCAGGCTGGCAGCTCTTCCATCCTCCCGGGGTGTAAAACACACCTTAAAACACACAGAATCCCTCAGAGGGAGCAGAAGAGGAAAGACAAGTTGGCAAAAGCTGTTTTTCTAGGAGGAAGTGATATATTTTTAGTTCCTTATCTACTTTTCCCTTTTAAAAATTATATATATGGACCCATTTGAGAAAATTTGACAATCTAGAGAATCAGAAAATGTTCAAAGCTATACCAACCATAGTTCTCCTTCCCAAAGATAACCACTGTAAACACTTTGTTGTGTTTTCTTCAAATTTTTTTCTATGCACAGACCTTGGGATGTTCCCCCCGCTTTATTTACATAATATCACATATATGAATGTTGAATTTGAATCTTGATGTGTTTGTTTTTTTACTTAACATTATAGCACAAGTGTTTTCTCATGCTGAAAGTATGCTTTTTGATGGCTGTATGATCCTCCAGTACCTGTGAGCATGCCATCATCCATGCAGCCATCTCCCATCATTGGCTCTTAAAGTTGTTGCAAATTTTTGTTACTAGAAACACTCATCTCTGCAACTGAAATGTTCATATGAGAGAGCGTCTCCTTGGGACAGGTTTCCAAAAGTAGAATGACTGAAACAAAAGGTAGAAGCACGGTCAAGGCTCCCACTCCTTCCACCCTGCGTCACTGCTCTCTGAGCTGACTGCAACGCCCTGACGGCCCCGAGGACTGCACAGTAGGACCACCTGCATCGCGCCTCTCCCACACTGAGTGTGACATTTTCTTGTTCACTTCCTTAAGTCAGAGAGCCCCGCTTTTCCCCCAAGGTCACAATGGGAAGAGGCCCTAGAAAGACGAGGTCTGCACTTCCTGTAGTTGCGTGGGTGATGGTGCCGTCCCATGGGTAGTGGAATGCCCTGTGTAAGCTCCCACTTAGAGTTTATTGCAAAGGAGGCATGTTTTTCTTTAATGGAGTTTATAAGCAGAGGTTTCAGTGGACCCATCCCTGCCAATCAAGTACTGAAGGGCAGGTTTGGGGAGACTGGCTGGGCTTTCGGGAGCTGGAAGGCAGGGTATTGTGTTTCCAAGAGGTTGGGACAGAGCAGGCCAGCAGCAGACCCAAGTTGCTGAGCCTGGGGAGGTGTGGAAGGACAGGGACAAATGGATAAAGGGACAGACAGCTGAAGGGACGTGACTCGGGAGGGCATGTCTTGTGGAGGGAAGCCCTGGAATGGAGGACTCAGGAGACCTGGTTCCAGGCCAGCTACTGACTCACCTTATGACCTCGGATGAGTCACTTCTGTCACTGGTGGGGCACACTGGGAGGGAGGCCTCTTGGGGGAGCCAGGGCTGAGGGGGATGTGGAGCTGCAATTCAGTGACCACGGAGGCCTCAGCTGAACCCCCAAAACTCCGGAGCTGGGTAGCCCTTCAGACCCTTCAGGCGACAAGGCACACCACAGCACCCACAACAGCCCTCTCCGACCTTCCAATACACAGGTGTCAGACAAGATGGGGCCCCATCTCTATAAAGATCTGTGACTCTGATGGTGTCCTGATGCCTGGGGCCAACTATCTGGCCCTGGATAGGGCAGTGGTGCCAGAGTCATCCTCAAAGGCAAGGGTGTCTCTGGGTGGGAGCTCTGAACTAGGTCTTAACCTCTGTGAGTGGGGTTGGGTGACCAAGGGCTTGTGGAGCCACTCCTCGTGCAGACCCATTAGACATCCTGCTGCCCATGGTCAATTTCTATCAGGAGTTGGTCTCCAGCTACCAGTACAGCCTGCAGATCCTGGCCCACTGCAAGCAGAACAGTGACTTTGACAAGCTGCTGAAGCACTATGAGGCCAAACTGACTGCAAGGAGAGAGTTCTGGAGATCTTCCTCACTGACCCCATGTTCCAGCTGACACCTAGCCCTGTCCTTGAGGGCACATGCCTTGGGAGCCTTCTGGGGGTCCATGGCAGTGAGGGCCCCAGCTGGGAACAAGCCACAGCTGGGGGCACCATGGAGCCATGGCCGGGAGAGCCCAGACCCTAACAGGCCCCAGCTCTGAGCTGCCTGGAGAATGGGGTTAGGGCCAGCCCTTGACCCAGCAGACCGCAGGGTTGTCCAGCTCCGCAGAGCATGCAGTGTGGGAAGGTGAGCGGGAGCTCCTGGTACTGAGCCCACCTCCAGGCCCTTTCTCCTGCTGGCTTAGAGCATCAAGATCTGGGCTCTTGCCCCAAACAAGACCCTGGAAGATCCTCCACATTAGAGTTGAGATCAGAAGTGCTGTGGGTGTCCGTCCTCATCCCTGCTCATGGGAGTGCTGGTTGCTGAGAGAACCATTCTCCGTCCACTTGGTCACTCTCTCTCCCTCTCTACATTGCTGTTTTCTCTCTGACTTACTTCATCACTGTCTCTCTCCTTGCCTCTGTCCCTGTCCCCCTGCCTCTCCCTGCCGCAGATTCCCAGGCACATTCTGACACTGCATGAGCTCCTGGCCCACTTTTCACGAGCACATAGAGCCAACAGACTGGACGATGCCAGGGCTAAACTGGGGGAGCTGTCTGGGTGAGCCCGGCTCCGGGGTGCCCCCATCAGTGGAAAGGCCAGGGCTAAGGATGCTCCCCAGCAGGAGTTTCCTGAGCCCCAGATGCTAAAATATCATGTTCAGGTTAGGATCCCAAGCGGTGGTGGTTGGGGCACCCCCAGCTTGCCCCACCTGGAAGCAGGGTCTCCGGAGCAATCTGAGGAGTTCACAGCTCAAGCTCAGGGGGCAGTTGGTGGGATGGTGTGGGTGGTGTGCTGTCCCTGGCACAGATGGGGTTTGAGGAAGGGCCCTGGGCACTCACGTGGGCCCATCTGCCAGAACAGGGATCCGCCCAGGGACTCGCAGACACTCTGCCAACTTCCCCTGTTCTCCAGTGTCAGTGTCTCACAACCTGTGGTATAGGAGCCCCAGAGGGGGTCCTGGCTGATGGGCCTTCATGTGCCCAAGGGTGCAGTCACAGCAGGCAGTGTCATGGATGGACAAACGCCTGACTTTTCCAGTGTCAGAGGCCCCAGCCCTCTGGTCAAGGCCCCTCCGCTGCCCCTCATTCAGTCTCCAAAGCCCAGGGGGATCCTTCCTCTGCCAGGGCAGAAGCAGAGGGACCAGGGAGGAGGCGCCTACAACAGCCCAGGCAGCAGTTGACGGTGGCCTGCACCAGGTGGTGGCAGTGGAGGTGAGGAGGAGGTTCAGATTCGGGGTGTGTTTTGAAGATGGAACCAACAGGAGTTTCTGATGCATTAGATGTGGGGAGAGAGAAGATGGGAGGCAAGAGTGATTCGACAGTTTTTGGCTGAGCAAGCAGAAGGTTGGAGTTGCTGCTAACCAAGATGGAAAAACTGGCAGGATGGGCAGGTGTGGAGGGGAAATCTTTCTTGCTTCACTGGATCTTGACTGGGGGCATGTTGAGCTTGAGATGGACAACAGTGGTGGAGGGGACAAGATGGAGGAGGGCGTTTGAGTCTGAAGTGTAAGGGAGTGAGCCATTCAGGAGCCATCAGCTCGAGATGGTATTTAAAGTCACAAGACTGGTGAGATCACCAAGGGAGTAGGTTTAGGCAGGAACGAGGTGCGTACCAAGAGCTGAGCCCTGGGGTCTGCACCTTATGGAGGCTAAGAGATGATGAGCAGCCTTGTACTCAACGATGGGCTGCCAGAATCTGCAAAGGAGGGTCGGTCTGCAGCATGTAGGATCCAGTACCCAGCCCTGCCAAACACTCAGTGTCCTAAATGGCTTCCCGAGCCCAGCAAAAGGCAGCCAGTAGGGCCACGTCTCCCAGCTGGGCAGAGGGAGGACCAGGCTGGACTAGGGCAGGGCACAGGCCGCGGAGTGGGGGTTCATTCAGGGAGCAGATGTAATCAGAGTGTGTTTGTAGACTAACAAAAACCATTGTGGGGTGGAGACCCCAGTCCTCTCATGACCCAAGGAGCCAAATCCTGCACACTTCCCCAAGGAGAAGACTTGGGACTCCAACGAGGCTCCTCATCCCTGTGGCATGCCCTGTACCGGTGCGGGCCATAGCAAGGAAGGCACATGAGTGCCAAGGCATTTATCCTAAGATCCCGATCCCCTTTCCCGAAGCCTACTCATCTGATCACCTGATCCCCTGCATCTGGCCTGAACACACCCCTAGTGGCACAGAGGAGGGTTTTCCTATAGCCCTGACAGCAGCCCTTTCATCCTCCTCTCTCTCTCCCTTGGGGGACTGAGGAAAGCTCCCAGCCCTGCAGGAAGCCATCAGATAACAAACCCTCCCTGGCTGTGCTCAGAAACACTCCTGCCCTGGGGCTGACTCTCTCCTACCTCTGGCCTTTGTCCCGCTTTTTCTCCTGAACCTCATCTCTTGGGCTCACTGTAACCCAGGTTGTCAATTCCAGCTGCCCCGGTAGACTGCGGCCCTGGGAACTCCTCCCCAGCTGCCTGGACGGTGTGGCTTTCAGCACAAAACCCAGCCGGGGCTGGCAGGGGTCCTGAGCAGCTGCAGCTGGCACTTGTCTAACAGTGAAACTAGTGTTGCTACTGTGGGATCGCCCCCTTGTTTGTAGCAAATACAGCCCTCCTCAGCAAAATCTCCACCATCGTCAAAAGAAATGGTTCTGTTTACCTTTGCTAACTTCCAAAAATGAATCCCTATCCAGGGAACTAGCATATCCTTGAATGGTGCCTCCCTGTGCCCCGACCCTTCCAGAAGAGGGCTAGGGACTGGGCTGCTGAGAAGAGCATTGCTGGGAGGGAGGGACTGAGGATTCTAAGGAAGAGACTCCATCTCCATGCCACAGTCTGATAGCCAGAAAACAACGGGTAATAATAGTTGGATAATAACACCTTTGCAACCAGTGATACTAGCAACAGTGATCACGGCCCTTTACTCAAGCACCTGCCGTGTGTGCTGGGCCTGAGGTCAGCACGTGAAATGCATTCTTTTCCATCCTCACTCCGACATTCTACAGGTGAGCAAACTGAGGGTCAGAGGGGCCCAGTAATTGGCTCATCGCTGAGCTCGTTAATCACCGATCCAGCTCGACCAGTGTCATCTCTCTTTGCTGGGAGGGTTAAATTGGACAGTGTCTACTAGAGAACTTTGGAAGCCATGCATATTAAGCAGCCCTCTTGGTGATCTGGTCGTGGTTGTAGAATTTGAGGCATCAGCAGACAAATAAGACATTTGTGCTTTTCTTGGAGTAAGTGGGGTACTTTCTCCAGATGCTCATCCCCACAAAATTACTATCTTCCTAAGACTCCTGAAAACCCACCAAGGCTCTTAACAAAGTTGGCAACTCACAGGCCTCTTTTCCAACCAATGCTATTTGTTTGTGTGTGAGGAAGATCAGCCCTGAGCTAACATCCACGCTAATCCTTTTGTTTTTTTTTTTTGGCTGAGGAAGACCGGCTCTGAGCTAACATCTATTGCCAATCCTCCTCCTTTTTTTCCCCAAAGCCCCAGTAGATAGTTGTGTGTCATAGTTGCACATCCTTCTAGTTGCTGTATGTGGGACGTGGCCTCAGCATGGCCGGAGAAGCAGCGTGTCGGTGCGCGCCCGGGATCCGAACCCGGGCCGCCAGTAACGGAGCGTACACACTTAACCGCTAAGCCACGGGGCCGGCCCCACCACCAATGCTATTTTTAAAAAGCAGTTAAATGGCGCCACCTCCTGGAGGAGGGGTGTTGCGGCAGTCAGAACAGGACAAATAGGAGAGTTGTCCTTATTCTCACATTAAGGGACAAGGTGTGTCTTGCTCCCACCAAACATGCTGGAGCCTACGGGAGTCAGACTTTCATTGAGCCAGCTGGATTGCCAGGTGCTCCAAAACTAAGCCATTCCAGGACCTGAACATTAAGGAAGCAGCTATATAACATGCATTGGGGGAGGGGTGGAGACAGTAAATGCAAAGGCCCTGAGGAAGGATGGGTGGGTGGAGTTCTATGGATGGAGATAAGGCCAGTAGTGGTGTGGGGGGCAGAGTAATGAAGAAAGGTTGTTTCCTATACTCCTGTCCTCCCAGTTTTGCCGTCTCAGTTCCACGTGGTTCAAACTTTTAAATCAGACCTGCTTTCTAGCTGTTAATCTCCATTTCCATTTCCAACACCTGTCTCCTTGGGCTATGAGAAGGATGATGTGATACCATGCCCATAGAGTGCCCGGCAGAGCAGGCATTCAATATGCATGCTCTCTCCCCCTTTGTGACCACAGGCTCCACCTGAGAATCCTGGGTGCCGGGCCTTCTTCCTAGGTCTGGCCAGACGCCCGGCATTCCCTTCTCCCTGAGAGACGGGGGCAGCCTGTCTCTGACATTTTCTGTCCTGACAGGATAATGTACAATGAAGTAAACAAGACAAAGAGCATCCAGGAAAACATAGCCATGGAGGGCATGATTGTCGAAGGCTGTGAGACCCTCCTGGACACCAGCCAGACTTTTGTGAGATGGGGCATGGCACCCTGCCTCCCCCAAATCTCAAGGTAGACCCCAGCAGTGGTGGCACTTGGGGACACCACCAGTTCGTTTGGCTACTATGTGCCAAAACCTGCCAGCATGATTGTGGAGTATTCCAGGGCTGCTGGAAGAATGTGACAGCTGTATGTAGATGTCGGTATCTGCACACATGGATGCAGATATTACTGGTTTTCACAGTTCCCTTCTCTCCAGATGTACACGATTCTTCCCAGATGCCCTTGATGTGTCTTTGGATGTCATAGTAAACACTGACATGTCCTTTTGGGGAGAGAGGAGTGGAGGAGAAGGACAGATACTGATTGGCCTGGTGAATCACAAGCATGTTCAGCATCCGAGGGGAAGTCATGTGGGTCAGTCCCTCTGTCCCTTGCTCATCATCCTTAGCCCCTTGTGGGAGGCCGTGATCACAGCGGTTCTCACGGGTAGGAGGTTGCCTTCACCCTCAGCCTCCACTCTCCTTGGGAGCGGTGTTTGTGAGGCACAACCCTGTGAGGGGGCAGCTAGAGGCTGTGACTGAGGGGACTGACTTCCAACTCAGAGACGTTAGTGCCGCAAGGAGTTTGAGGGTCACCTCTTCAGATTCCACTTGCTGTGGGACCCTCAGCTTCTGCTTGCATGCCCCCGAGGTGACCTGCACCTCAGATGGGCCTCCTGAGTTCCTTCTATCCAGCCCTGGGACTCTCGGAGCAGATGAAAAGCTCGCCAGCACTTCCTGTGGCCTGTGCAGCTGCCTTTGGCCCCTGCTGCCCTTAGCAAGGGTATCATCGACTTGGAGTTTTGTCCCGAGCCCCTCTGTGTGGCCCCCTGTAACTTTTCCCTAAGCCGACGCTGTGATCTGCTGGGCCCAGAGCCAGCCTCCCTGTGTCCTGGCTCCAGCTGAGCTGCAATGGGCCAAAGCTGGAAAAGGCCCAAAGAATGACCTCTCCTGGGGTGGGTAGTGTCACCACAGTCCAGGAATCTGCTCCATTGCCCTGAGCCTAAGAATTTCCTTCCCACCTGAGGGGCTGGGGTACACGTGAAGACCAGAGAATGGGGCCCAGCAAGGTTCCAGGCAGTGATAGATGTGGGCAGGAGGCAGAGTGGTGGCCCAGAGCAGGCCTAGGGAGATGGAGCGTCAGGGAGGGCTTCCTGAGGAGGCATCACTGGAGTCGAGTCTTGAAGGGTAAGTAGGCATGCACAGGGTGGATGACGTGAAGGAAGGCCCTTCCAGGCCAAGGAGCATCACTCAGGAGCCACAGGTAACTTGCCCTGGAACTAGAGTGGGAGCAGAGAGGGGAGGCGATGGTAAGGAAGGAGAAGTGCTGGAGCAGCCTGCTGGCGGGCCTTGAAGGCTTGAGTCCCGAGGACAGTGAGGAGCTGGCGGAGTAAGTGGGGAAAGGAGGCCTGGAGCACGTCTTAGGGGAGCTGGGATGGCAAATGGGTTCATCACTGCCCCCTGCTCTGCCCGGGAGTGGCTTCCGTGTGCAACTTGTTGAGGACTGGTGGGCTCTCTGGGCTCTGCAGCCCAGCATGTCGTGACTGATTGGTGATGTCTGCTGTGGCTGTGTGTGGCAGCAGGTGTCCTGTGTCTCTTGCTCATCCCTCTGGGCCAGAGCCAGCTCCACACTTGTCCAGCCTCCTGCCTTCCCCAGACTCAGCCCTAAAGAGGTACAGCCTTTTAGATACAGGATACAACCTTCCTTAGAGAGGGAGTACAAACAATACACTAGTTGGCCTAAATTCAGCCACCAATTAAGAAAGCCTTCAGGTGCAACAATATACTTATCTTAATTTCAATCTCAGAAACTAACTCCTAATCTAATACTGCATTAATCTATTAATTCATAGAAGTAGTACTGTTACTATGAGGAACAAGAATTATTTCTCCTTGCCTAATCTTAGAACAGATAGATAATCACCGAAAGTTAACAATAAAATAAATTCAACCCAATAATTATTTATTACATTAACTGTTAACCCAACACAGGTAGGCATTCAAGCAAAGATTTTAAAAAGTAAAAGAAACTCGGCAAACACAACCCCCACCTGTTTACCAAAAGCATCTCCTCTGGCATTTCTGGTGTTACAGGCACTGCTTGCCCAGTGACACGGTGTAAAGGCCACAGTGACTGGACCCTGCAAAGGCAGCATCATCATTTGTTGTCTAAATGAGGACTTGTATGAACGGCCACTCAAGGGTTTTACTCTCTCTTACTTTTAATCAGTGAAATTGACCTTTCCCTGAAGAGGCGGGAATGACAAAGACAAGAAGACCCTATGGAGCTCCAATTAATTAAAAAAAATCAAAGGTAAGCCAAATCAAGGGCTAACAAAACTTAAAGGGACTAACAATTTTGGTTGGGGTGACCTCAGAGAATAAAATAACCTCTGAGTGATTAAAATCTAGACCAGCTAGTCAAAATATTTTATCACTTATTGATCCAAAATATTGATCAACAGAACAAGTTACCCTCGGGAAAACAGCACAGTCCTATTTTACTGTCCATATCCACTATAGGGTGTATGACCGCGATGTTGGATCAGGAGATCCCAGTGGTGTAGCCGCCATTAATCGCTCATTTGTTAAACGATTCAAGCCCTACATGATCTGAGTTCAGACCAGAGTAATCCAGTCAGTTTCTAGCTATTCCATATTTCTCCCAGTACGAAAGGGCAAGAGAAACAAGGCATATTTTACAAAAGCACATTCAAACTAATAGGTGACATAATCTTAATCTAATATATATATGTATATAGACCTGCCTATAAACAGGGTTTGTTAGGGCGGCTGATTAATTGCATAAAAAGTAAACCTTTATACCCAGAGGTTCAATTTTTCTCCCTAACAGCATGTTCATAATCAATCATCTTTTGTTAATTGTCACCAATCTACCTTCCATAGAATTCCTTACACTAATAGGATGAAAAGTATTAGGTTATATATGACTATGTAAAGGACCACACATCATTGGCCCCATGATCTGTGGAGACACCAGTATTTATATCAGTGTCACAAGGCCATCAGCTGGAGTTCACATTGGAAAACGTACCCGGGAAGACACCCTACGGAGGACCCATTAGCACACAACTGAACAAGTAATGTGGACTTTTGTCGATGATCATTTGAAAACGTAACTGGGAAGACACCCTACAAAGGATCCACTAGCACACAACTGAACAAGTCATGTGGACTTTTGTCAATTACCTAGTATTTAAAACGGGAGGATAGGGCTGGCCCCATGGCTGAGTGGTAAGTGCGAGAGCTACGCTGCTGGTGGCCCGGATTCGGATCCTAGGCGCACACCGACACACCGCTTCTCCGGCCATGCTGAGGCCAAGTCCCACATACAGCAACTAGAAGGATGTGCAGCTATGACACACAACTATCTACTGGGGCTTTGGGGGAAAAATAAATAAATAAAAATTATAACAAAAAAAATAAAATGGTAGGATAAAGATGCAGGATTCTAATGGGTTCATGGAAATGCTGAATGCACAATTCGGAAACAAGGAATAATCGACAAGGTAAACCAACTCCAATAGATTTATAATTGCTTACTTGTACACAGAGTTTTTGCTGAACAATTAAGTATTCATGTATTTGTCTTGATGAAAACATGAAACTTTATGTTGAATAAAAATGGACCATTTTCCTGTATTAGTACATTACTACTCATCATTTAGTCATTTCTATAGTTAATGGAGTTATAAACATAATTACAAATGCATGCTTCCATCAGAAAACAACTATGAGTGAATCTGGAAATTGTAGGGCCAAAAATAATGTTTTCAATATTATGTATTAGAACATGTATATACATAACAAGGATGAGAGAAAACTCTGATTAAAGGAGATTAAAATGTAATCTAATCTTAAAAGAATAAAAAGAGTGTCAGTCCTGGGAGACTGGGGATAGGCAGTAAAATTTCACAGAATTCTGAGACTGGAAATGGGCCATTCCCTACCTTCATTTTTTTATTGTCGTTGCCAAGGGAATTTTTCCACCAAGAACAGAGAGATGGAGGGGAAAGAGGACATGGAAGGATATGGCAGACATGGGAAGGGTTCCATTTTCAGGACACCTTAGAGCAGTCAGGTGTCCATATTCTAGGTCATGTAACCACAAAGAATTTCCCCTGGGAGATGCCTTCTGTAGCTCTTCCCTCCAAATTTCCACTCATTCCTCCTGGTGAGATCATCCTAAATGAGAACAGGCTGGGAGAAACACAGAGCTGCCTGGAAAAAAGCCTATCTTGTAAATTGACCCTGCCCTGGAGCTGACTGGGCAGAGGGCAGGAGCTGCACGATGGATACCGACTCCTCTTCAGTCCAGGGACTTTCCTTTATTGCCCTTTGGGGAATACACTGACTGTAACACTGAGGTTCACTGAAGGCCAATAAGATCTAGTGTGAGACTAAGTTGTCAATAAAGCACTTGACGCAACATGTTTTCATGTGTATCAATATGTGCATAACTAGGGAGAAGGGTCTTAACATCTTTATGATCCTTAAGGGAAATTTGACTCACATCAATTTAGGAATGATTGACAATAACGTGTCATGTAGAAGAAGGATCGTCAATCTAAATGAACTTATTCACACAGTCAGTGTCCTAGTCAGTATGGGATGCTGTAACAAAAATATCATAGACTGGGCACTTTATTTATTTATATTTTTCTGAGGAAGATTCACCATGAGCTAACATCCTTGCCAGTCTTCCTCTATTTTGTATATGGGTCATGCCCACAGCATGGCTGCTGGTGAGTGGTATAGGTCTGTGTCCAGGAACCGAACTCAGGCCACCGAAGAGGAGCTCATTGAACTTAAACATTAGGCCATGGGGCAGACCCCTAGACTGGGCATCTTTGGCTTTTGTGTGTGTGTGTGTGTGTGTGTGTGTGTGTGTGTGTTTGTGTGTGTGTGTGTGAGGAAGATCAGCCCTAAGCTAACATCTGATGCCAATCCTCCTCTTTTTTGCTGAGGAAGATTGGCCCTGAGCTAACGTATTTGCCCATCTTCCTCTACTTTTTATATGGGACGCTGCCACATCATGGTTTGAGAAGAAGTGCATCAGTGCATGCCCGGGATCTGAACCTATGAACCCTGGGGCCACGAAGCAGAGCACCCACACTTAGCCACTGCACCACCGGGCCATCCCTAGACTGGGCACTCTTAACAAGAGAAGTGCATTCCTCACAGTTCTGAAGACTGGGATGTTCAAGATCTAGGTTCAAGCTGAGTGGCTTTTGGTGATAGCTCTCTTCCTGTTTTGCAGAAGGACAGCTTCTTGCTCTACCCTCATCTGGCAGAGAGAGCTCTGGCCCTCCATCTCCTTGTAAGGGCACTAATCTCATCATGGGGGCATCACACTCATGGCCTCATCTAAGCTAATTAACTCACAAAGGCCCCACTTCCAAATACCATCACGTCGGGGATTAGGATTTTAACTTATGAAATTGGATTACATAGACATTCAGTCCATAGCATTCATGAAACCAACAATTAACAAATATTTATAGAAGTCATACAGCCCAAACTGAAGAATGTTCTGGAGATCATGTGGCAAATGATACAATGTCTTTCCCTACATAGAGTCTCCTAGTGGAGGCAGTAAAAATTAACAGTCAAAGAAAACTTGTGCTATTTAAAAGCTAACATAGATCAATTCTGACAGACTGTACTTACAATTGTCTTTTGGTAAGACAGGTCTGATTATCAGAGTCCAGATTAAGCAAATTCCCCCGGGTGAGGGCATGTCTGGCAATCTCACCTAAAAAGGCTCTTTCCTTTTTGAAATTTTATTTCATCTAGTCCTGTTTGCTTCCACATCCCTTTGGTGTTTTCAAACATATAGTATTTATTAAATCAATGTTTAACTGTTGCTCTGCCTTTACCACATCTGACTGGAAGCAGAAGTTACTGGACTTGGCTGGAACCAAATTTCAGTTCATTTTTCCTCCTCTTTCTGCTCAGACTCTCTTCTCTCACCATTGAAATAGCAAATGCCTTAGGGGAGAAGCCGCATGGAGCTGCTGCTCACAATCTTGTGTTTCCTTTTTCTCAGAGATTGTAGACCCCCAAGTCCTGTCTGCACAGGATGTTCTACAACCCTCCAAACAGCTGTTGTGTGCTTTGTCCAGCTCTTATAGCTGCCCAAGAAAAGCTACTCAATAAAAGTGGAACCTGGGATCGGCCCCGTGGCTAAGCGCTTAAGTGCATGCGCTCCGCTGCTGGCAGCCCGGGTTCGGATCCCGGGCGTGCACCACTTCTCCGGCTATGCTGGGGCCGCGTCCGTCCCACATACAGCAACTGGAAGGATGTGCAGCTATGACATACAACTATCTACTGGGGCTTTGGGGGGAAAAAATAAATAAATAAAATCTTTAAAAAAAAAAAGTGGAACCTGCAGTAATTTTATCCTGAAATGTTTTAAATATTTTAAACCAATGAATATTTGTCATTTTTCAAGGAATATTTCTATAATTTTATAAGAAACATTTAAATAGGAATTTTAACAGCAATAATGGCTGTTCTTTGGCCAGAATTCCATGTCATTCATTGTTTGGAATTATATCTAAGCTTTGATGCACTCTCTTCAGTGCCTTTTAAAATATCACTGTTCCTTACATTTAAATATCTTGTGATGGGTTTCTATCAGTCACCTTTTTTGTACCATTTCAGATCCTTTTGGGTCCTCATACCCTTGAGTCATATGTCATTTAGCAACCAGCTTTGTAGGTATCATATGTGCTTTATGCAAGTGCCTCCTGACAGCTCCCCACATTTTTTCCCTGTGCCCTCTGCCTCTCCCTCTCGCCCTGGGGTGTCCATGTTGATGCTGAGGTGTGAAAAACCTCTTGATCAAGCCCACTCGTGCACAACCACGTTCCTTGTTGTGTGGATGTGTGTGTGTTCAGCAATTCTGTATGGTCACAGGGTGCATGGCTATTATGGCATCTATGTGAAAGTGTGTTTTGTTGATGTGTGTGTGTTTAGAGAGTTCAAGTCACTGTGGGCTCTGAGACAGTGAGTGGTCTGTATGTGTCTGTGTTTGTGTGTGTCTTCTGAGTATCAGTGTGCATTATCGTGTAGTTTACAGTCTGAATGCTGCTGGTCATTTGCAAATAGTGTGTATGTGGGTGTGGGTGTGTGTTGTCAGCATTTCCACATGTTCAGAGGATGTCTGTCATTGTGGGAATGTGTGGAATAAGTACGTTGTTAGAGATCGGTGTGGGCACCAACATTGTTTGCCTGTTACTAGTTCAACACTCAACACCCCTGAAGAAACATTGAGTCCAGACATTCACAGGCTCCATCAGGCCCACAGAGATCTTACTCAGCTGTTTTCTTCCCATCACAAACATATGAACAGGTAGCCAAGGACCACTTGATATTTGAGGAATTTCTCTAGCATGAAAGATGGAGCAAAAAACACATACACTGAAGTGAGGGACTAAAGGAGCAGCAAGGAAATCCAGAGATCATAGTGAAACTTCAACTGCATATCTAGTAACATCTTCAAAACAATTAGAGATGGGCCAGTCCCATGGCCTAGTGGTTAAGTTCAGAGAACTCCACTTCAGTGGTCCAGGTGCAGTTCCTGGGCGTGGACCTACACCACTAATCAGTGGCCAGGCTGTGGTGGCAACCCACATACAAAATAGAGGAAGGCTGGCACAGATGTGAGCTCAGGGTGAATCTTCCTCAGCAAAAAGAAGAAGATTGGCAACAAATGTTAGCGCAGGGTGAATCCTCCTCAACAAAGAAAATAAAAAAGAGAAAACAACCAGTAAGTGTATATATATGTATTGATGTTACTGCACAATATTGGGGTTCTTTTGCCCAATGCACATTAAAAAAGCCAATTATTCTGGCATCAGCTTTTGGGAAATGAAGTGTAGCTTTATTTTGTGAGATTGATCTTCAAGGAGACAGGGGGCATGTGTCTGTCTCAGATCTGTCTCCCTGATCCAGGGCTTGGGGCACAATTTATGGGATGAAGGGCAGGGTGGTCTGACATGTGGAGGTACATGATTGGAAGTAAGGAGAAGTGAGGGAATTGATGATCTGCACAAGCAAAGTCAAGCTTCATGGCTCTTCATTGGATGTGTGTTCACAAATTGGCAGTGTTACCATGATCGGAGAATGGAGTTTTTAGCTCCTTGATGTCAAAAACGTCACATATAAAGCATTTGTGAACTCCCAGTTGATGAGTTGGTGGTCCCAACTGGTCTGAACTGGACGAGGGGTCTCAGTTCCTGAAAGAAAACTCTTAAATACTCTGTTGATAAGATGGGGTCAGTTTAACTGGTCCTGGAGGGCCCACGGTTGTGTTTGTATATGCGTATGTATGCATATGCATGAGATTATCTGTATGTGTGTTAAATGTACAGTATACACAAAGCCAGGCTCTAGTTAAAGTGGTCAGGACAGATTTTAATCAAGCATATACCACTGCAATAGGGAAGAAGGAACAGGATGAACTGAATTCAATTTGATTTGTACAGAGGTGACTGGGCATTTGAAAGGGAGAATGAGGAAGAAGGCAGAGGAGTGAGCAGGGGCTCAGTAGAGTCAGGGAGGGAAAAGTTACAGAGTGTTGGTCAGTGCAATGTGATCTGGCCAGTTGTGTCTGCTAGTTGGAAATGATCAACGTTTCACTTCTCTCCTCTCACAGAGTCTGGGAGACAGACACCCTGTCCTCCAATAGCTCTCAGGACCTTGAGAAATGCACTCCTGAGTTATAGGAGACACACATACAACTCAAAAGGACAGAGGAAAGATTCACAGTTGTAAGCACTTTTGGGTAAATGCTCTAAGAAAGGAATGTCAGGGTCCAATGATCGAGTGTTGGCCAGAACAGTCAATTCCTATGGCTGCCTTGAGCTTTCTCAGGCAGGCACTTTAAGGGGGCAGTGGTCATCCTAAGGATGTGGATTTGAGCTGTTAGAAACTATGTCAGTTTTTAAGTCTTATAAATTGTGTGTGGGGAGGTGAAATCATTTGTGCTGAGAGGCTGTAGTTATTATAGGCCAAGATCGAGGCCTAGACAAGAATAGGGCTCAAAGGAGCCTGGCTTGAGTTTGGTCAAGTACAGGAAACTATATATATAAATAATATATGTATATTTTTTGAATAATATAAATCAGTATATTGAATAATATAATATATTGAATTAAATATATATTTAATGAATATATAATGAATGTGTATGTTTATATATTTTTGAATTAAATAATATAAATATATATATGATTTAAAGGAATATTGACACATAATAACAGAAATTTACAGAATTCCTAAAAGACTTCTACTCTAGGTTCAGGAAGCTGAATACATCTCAAGAACAATTAAAAAAAAAATCTAGAGCCAGATCCATCCAGGGAAAGCAAAGAACACTAAATAAAAAAGAAGATACTCAAAGACCCACAGAGGAACAGAACACTTACGGAGACTTACATTTAGACATATGATACATTTCTTAACAGTGGAAGACAAGAGAGAGTTGGATTAAATATTCAAGGTACAGAGAGAAAATAACTTTCTGTGTATATCCAATCAAACCATATCTCAAGGACTAGGGTGACTTAAAGATATTTTTATGGGAACACTTACTAAGAGTATTACCACCAACAAATGCTCATTAAGGAACTTCTAAAGAATGTACTTTAAGGGGGTCAGCCACCTGGTGTAGTGGTTTAAGTTCAGCACACTCCGCTTCCAAGGTCTGAGTTTGTGGGTTTGGATCCCAGGTGTGGACCTACACCACTCATCAGTCATGCCATAGTGGCGACCCAGATACAAAATAAAGGAAGATTGGCAAAGATGTTAGCCCAGGGCTAATCTTCCTCAAGAAAAAACTTAAAAATTATAAAAGAATGTACTTTAAGGAGAAAGAAATTGATAGAAGAAGAAATGCTAAGAGGTAAAAATGGATCGTGAGGATAAAAACGGTTACACATCTGAATAAATCATTGAAAGCATGACTTAATGAAACAATAATAATATTGACAATGTATAACTGATGGAGTTAAAAACTAATGACAAGGGAACTTCTGTTTTAGAGGAGACTAGGACAGGAAAGCATTCTTGCTGCAAAACTGGACAAAGCCAGATAAATCATAAATATATTTTCAGAGCATAAGAGAACTTCAGAATCAACCAACTAAAATTCCAAAAAGAAGAAAAAGTCCTTTATGTGGGCAAGGATTTTTATCTTTCTTTCCCCTGCAGGCGTTTTCTGATTCTGGGTGCCTGCTGAGGATCTGGTTTGCTCAGTCAGAGCCTCGGCTAGGGAAAAGAGAAACTAGCCAAAATTGCAGTGATTCTGCAGGACTGGTGTGGCAGAGGAAACGCGAGGGCTTTCAGACACACAACTGCTCTTATCACAGCACCTGTACTAAGTTTTGGTGCCACACAGGAATCTGGGGAGCTAGGCCAAAATCTTCCACAAAGCAAAGTGAAACCTCCAGCAGTGGTGGAAGTGGCCTAAGTCAAACATACTGCTAGTCTGACCTTCAGGGAATTTGCCATATTGTGAAGCGATGTAAGGTAGGAGGCTGCAGAGCTGCGCTGAGATGTCTGAAGGGAGTAGCTGAATTTTCTGTGGGCTCCCAAACCCGAAGAGAGAGAGATCTACCAGACTTAGAACCAGACCCCTGTGCGGGGGAGGGGAGCACAGCAAACAGGAACGGGGAAAGCGGAAGGGCTGGGTTTACTAAAAGTGAGACCCAGCCCCAACTCTGATCAACGTCTGATTGGACTCAGGTGATCCAACCTCACTCTGTTTCTCATCGAAGGACAATAAGGTCATGTGGAGCCTCTCGAGTTACGTTACACAGACCTTCCAAAGACACTGGTGAGAGGATGGAGAAGGCAAGCCACAGACTGGGAGAAGACCTTTGCAAATCACGTATCTGACAGGACTATAAAGAACTCTCAAAACTCGGCAATAAGAAAATCCAAGTTTAAAATGGACACAGATTTGGACACTTCACCAAAGAAGATACACAGATGGCAAATAAGCACAGGAAAAGATGCTCAACGTCATTAATCGTGAGAAAAATGCACATAAAAACCACATTGAGATACTGCTACGTACCTATTGGAATGACTAGAATTAAAGAGGATGAACATACCAAGTGTTAATTTAGGGTGGAATGTAACTGGAACGCTCCTACATTGCTGGTGGGAAGACAAAGTGGTTCAGCCTCTTTGGAAAACAGTTTTAATTATTTTTTGTGAGGAAGATCAACCCTGAGCTAACATCCATGCCAATCCTCCTCTTTTTTTCCCCAAAGCCCCAGTAGATAGTTGTATGTCATAGTTGCACATCTTTATATTTGCTGTATGTGGGATGCGGCCTCAGCATGGGCGGAGAAGCGGTGCATCAGTGCATGCCCGGGATCCGAACCTGGGCCTCCAGTATTGGAGCGGACGCACTTAACCACTAACCAACGGGGCCGGCCCCTGGAAAACAGTTTTAAAGTGGAGTTTGTTATGCTGCTGTAACAAATCAACACAAATTTCATGGCTTAAAACAACTCAGATTTATTGTTTTACAGTTCTGTAGGGTAGCAGTCTGACACGGGTCTCCTTGGACTAAAATCAAGGTGTTGGCAGAGCTAGGTTCTTTTGGGGGGACTGTAAATGTTAATCAATTTCCTAGCCTTTTCAAGCTTCTAGAGACCACCACGTTCCTTAGCCTATGGCCCCCCTCCTCCACCCTCAAGACCAAGATCTCTGCACCTCTCTTGCCCTGCCTCCCTTGTTGCATCTTTTTTCTACTCGCCTGCTTCTCTTTCCCTTTTAAGGGCCTTTGTGATGCACTGGGCCCACCTGGATAATCCAGGATAATCTCCCTATTTTGAAGTCAGTTGATTAGCAACCTTAATTCCATCTGCAAACTTAATTCACCTTTGCCAAGTAAACTAATGTATTCCCAGGTTCCAGGGATTAAGACATCTTTCTGGGCCATGACTTTGCTACCACAAACAGTTTTTAAAATAAAGTTAAACATACACATACCATGTGACCCAGCAATTCCACTTCTATGTGCTTACCCAAGAGGAGAAGACTAATGCTCACACAAAAACTTGTTTGCAAAGATTTATAGCAGCTTTATTCATAATCAAAAAAGACAAAACTGAAAATAACTCAAATGTCCTACAACTGGTGGATGGATAAACTGTGGTACATTCACACGATACTACATTCAGCAATAAAACAGAAGGAACTGCTGATACAGACAACAACATGGATGAACACTTAAATGAATGTATTGTGCTACATGAAAGAATCCAGACTCAAAAGGCCAAATACTGTAGGATTCCATTTATATGATATTCTAGAAAAGACAAACCATAGGGAAAGACAACAGATCATTAGTTGCCAGGAGTTAAGGGTGGGGGAAGAGTTGACTACAAAAGAGCAGCTCAAGGGAGTTCTGGGTGCTGGAACTGTTCTGTGTCTTGATTTTGGTAGTGGCACAGCTCTATGCTTTTGTCAAAACAGTTGTACAAAGAGGAAAACAAATACATCATTTCTCACTCATCAGATTGGCAAAACTTTAAAAATCTGACAATCCCGATCTGACAATTCCCAGGGCAAGGATGACTCAGACACTGTTGGCGGGAATGGAAATTGTTAAAACTTCAGAGGATGATTTGGCTGCAGCTCGTCAAGTTGCAGATTCACATCAGCCCCTTGTCCAGCAATCCACTCACAGGCAGGTTTCCATTCTAGGGAATTCACGTGTGCTCGAGGAGACACACACAAGTATAGTCATTAAACATGGTATGGGAATGAGTTAATTGTGGTTAGTAGTTATTTAAAAAAGAAAGGAAATATGCATATGGGAAAGAATCAACCCTGCTGGCTACATATGTGATCTGGGAAGGTAACTCATTGGTTTGTCTACTTAATAGTAAGTAGCACAGACAGCACTGTACTAGGAATCTGGAGACAAGCATCTGAGCATATAGTTCCAACTCTGCCACTAAGTAGCAGTCAGACTATGGACAACTTAACTTGAGAAACCTCACTTTCCATTTCCTGGAAAATGAAGAGGTTAGGCTCGACAACCACTAAAATTATTTCCAACTCCACAATTCTATGATTCAATAAGTCGACAATCAAAAATTATATTCCAAAGTACCTATGTTCAGAAACTGTTTTTCCCAGATACCCTGAAACTGGAAACTATCAGGGAAATAGGATATCTTAAAATATTGATACATAAAATGGCCCAAATTTCTTGGTACGTCTATGACAAGCTGTTTAATCAAGATCGTATCTCAGAAAGAGCATATAAACAGCGAAACCTACCATATTGACTTGGGTCACCCTCAGGAAAAACATATGTCCTCTCCCATTTTAACATTCCAAAACAAATTCACCATATTAATGAGTCCATCTTGTCAAGTTCAGGTCTGTCTAGCCAAAAGTCATTCATGTATATGGTAAGATTTACTTGATTTTTTAACAAAGATAAAAAGATAAATGGCTTTTTGTATTTTTGCCTGTTTCATCTATAAAGATCTTACATTACAATTTAATAGCTTCAGCCTGCTACAATAATTTAAAGAGCCTTTTGAAACTTGTAATATGCCATGTCCAACAGGATCTAGTAAAAAAATCAGTAGTTCACAATCCAAAAATGCTTATTTAGATTCATTACCAACAATACTTACACTTCAAAGACACCTATAACCAACATATCATTTGTTCCTACTGCAGAATTTAATAGGTTGTTAAATTCTGGTATCATCCAAAACTATAATTAGGCTGCTATCAATAAAATGTATTTTATTAATCAGAGATATTAAAACTAATGATTAAACTATTAAACTAAATGATAAACTAAATATTAAAACTAATGGCAACTAACGATCTGTTGTCTTTCCCTATGGTTTATCTTTTCTAGAATATCATATAAATGAAATCCTACCGTAT
Organism: Diceros bicornis minor; assembly: GCF_020826845.1. NCBI lineage: Eukaryota > Metazoa > Chordata > Mammalia > Perissodactyla > Rhinocerotidae > Diceros > Diceros bicornis. The sequence goes on from NC_080748.1 coordinate 2,172,759, forward strand.
TTGGCCTTTTAACCTTTCACCCTCTCAGCCAAATCAAAATTTGAAAATTCTTGTTCTATGAGCTTTCCAAATCTAAATTCTTACAATTGTAAATGAGTATGGAGACAAAACACACACTATATACTACTTCTAAAAACCTCCTCCTTATCCGATTTTAAATTTAGCACCAACTTCCAAGAAAAACCTTTCCACTGAAAACAAAATTCCGTACACATTATGTCAATCATCAATTGATCAGTCATCAGTCTATGTTAACATATGGTGAATTATTATTAGGAAGCTACATAATTTTCACCAAAGACTGTTTAAAGCTCCTTTCATTAAATGCAGTTTACAACAATTCACAGGCTTCAAAGTTCACCTTGCAAATATAGAGTCAATTATCAGAAACCATTAATGGGATTAGGCTTTTCTATAAAAGTGGTCCCAAGGAAGTAAGAACGTTTATTTGTTTAAAGAACTCAATGAGGAACCCAATAGCCTGAGCTGAGTCAGGCAGAGGATCGCAGACCACAGTCCATCTTCTGAAGGAAAGTGTTCACCCAGGGATGTAGAGACCTGGCCTAGACGGGGCCCCCGGGGGCACGAACTCAAGGGAGCGAGCAGAGGGCTGGCGACTCCCTGCCGCCCCCTGCACCTCCGCTGGGTGGGCAGGAGGCGCCGCCGGGGTGGGGCCCCGTCAAGGCAGAGGGGCCCGCCGGCCAGGCGGCACTCCTCTGCTCCTCCAAGGGACAGAGTTGGGCTCCCCCGCCTGGGGCAGCCCGCCAGCAGCCCCGGCCCCCGGCCCCATCTGCCGACCCCCCCACCGCGCTCCCGCCATCTGCGGCGGAGATCTCCACGCCGAGCCCACCGCCCAACGCCTACCTCAGCGCTGCCTCCTGCCCAGCGCTCCTCCACACTGCAGAAAGGAGAGCTCCCCAGCGCTGAAAATCCTGGAGGAAGGATCCAGAAACCGCCCATCCCCCCACACAAACCTCCGAGGAGGCCATCTCCGCACCAGGGACCCCGCCTCCAGTGCACGTTCCCCGGGGCTCTGCAGCTCGCCATCCCCTCTGCCGCTCTGAGAGCCAGTCCTGCGCGTGCGCGGCCTCCAAGGCTACAATGGGAACCTCTGGGGGGCACCGGGAGGGGGGTGGGGGTGTGGGGTCCAAGGTGTCCCTGAGAGGGAGAGCGGAAGCGGGCTGGCTCTCTGCAGTCCTTGACTCTGCTCTCCCTGGATGACCATCAGCTCCTGGAGAAAATCTGCCTTCCCTTGAGGTGGCTCCTCCTGTCCTGAGAAGCACGTTACATGATCTAACATTTGTTTAAAAAAGAATGACATCCTTAACACCTGATGTGTCGTGTCGTGTCCCCAGAAGAATTCTCTGCTTCCCCAGAAGACTAGACAGCGAGCAACTGGGACTGAGTTCTGACCTAGGAAGGAAGGACACTGAGGGCACAGCTGTCTCCCCTCTGCTGGCTACTTCCCCTGATCTGTGGCCGTGATGGGGACACAGCTTTGGGGACTCGTGCAGGTGACAACGCTCACATGTTTGCCCACCATATTACATTTCTTATGATTGAGTGGTTAAAACGGGAGGCTAGCTGTCTGTTTTTCTGATGATTTCACTTGCAGAAATGTCTTTGGACAAAGAAGTTTGTTTTCTTAATTTCTGATTTTAGTAATCAATAACAATTGTTAAAATACTTATTTTCTTAATCTCATTGGCATGCTAAAACAAACAAGTCACTTGGTTTTCACCAAATTGGCCACATTTTCATTAAAACTTTGGAAGTATTGCTGTTTGAGGTAAAGAAAGCATTTGGGAAGAACAATTACCCTTAGATAATATCTTCCCAGATAAATGTACAAACACACAGTTATGAGCCGTTCTGAGGGGCCTGGGAAATCCAGTTTGAGTTCTACAATGGATCATCTGAAGTAAGGTTAAATCAGTAATTTCTGAGGAGTTTACAAGTAAATATTCACGTCGCCTTCATCAAATAGGTCTGGTGATTTAAATGAAGGTTGAGCTTAATGATAAAAGTTTTAAAGAGGCTGAGAAATGTTAAGTAAATGCACTTAAAACAAAAAGGTGCAAATCAAAGTAAAGCCTGCCATTATCCTCTTTAAAACAGAGTCACAGTAGCAGTATTGTCAAGGTATGAGAAGGAATAGAAATGCTTTATAAAGTCAATTCTTCACTTCTAAAGGACCTAACGTGACATTCTAGAAGTCTCCATAGTCTTTCACTCATCTAGATAAAATTGCTCAATTTATATTTTAAAGACTAATGAATCTGAGGGCAAAATATTCAAGGTCAGTGTTCAATTGTTTTTCATTGTTGCAAAGTACATGGGTATAAAATGTGTCTGAAATCCACGGTCTTGGAGAAGAAAAATATATAGAACTTATTTATCACTCTCGCAGCATGTCCTGACTTAATCCTACAAATATCCCAAGAATAAAACCTCAGTGAATTCCATTCTGTTCTTAAATATGACATCTTTCATTTCTAATGAATATTCTCAAATTAGGCTCTAGCTAGTAATTATGTTCCTGATGCAAATAGGAAGTAAAAAAGAATCCATGCTTGATTAACTTGGGCTCAAGAGGACTACTTAGAACCAAAATTTGTTTTTTGCTTTGTTTTTCTTTATCGATTTCTTTCTTTCTGCTCAGCGGAGTCAGCAGATAAATGACACAGAAAGCTGAGAGACTGGAGGGCAGGGTCTTGAAGAATGTAGGATTTCCTAAACTTCCAGATCTTTTTTATCTTTAAAATTCTGTGATTTTTGCTATTTATATAGGGGTTCATTTTTTTCATTATTTCTAATAGTGATCATAATAGTGAGACTAACAAAACTTAGCACCTGTGGAACATTTTTCGTCGTAAAAATTTACGTCATTCTGACAACTGTTAATATTTTAAAAAGCCACTAAGAGCTAATCTGATGCTCAGAGGATTTTTAGGGTGGTGAGATTGTTCTGTACATAATGGTGGCTACGTGTCACTATATGTGTGTCAAAACCCATGGAACTGTACAACATAAAGAGTGACCCTTAATTTAGGGACTGTAGTTCATAATGTGAGAGATCAAGATTTGGCCACCCTGAAATCTATCTCTTTACCTTGGTTGTTTTCTCTGAGAACATTTGACCTCCCCCACTAACTGCCTAAAGAATTTGACGTAGTAACTCCTTCCTGGAACAGATCTTCTATCTAATGGCTGTAATATATTGTAAAATAGATGTTACAATAGAAAAGGCACCAACAAGCCCATCTTATCAGAAGTTCTGTCTCCAGAACTGTCTCTTTGTATGGCCCTGCAAGGAGTTGCCAGACAGACATTTACATTTATAAGGGAAATCTCCATTTGTAAAGGTATCTCCCTCTCTGTATTTGGGAAGAGGGGGGATGAACTCATTCCTAGAAACTTATCAATGTGAAAAGTGAGGCCTTAAATCTGCATAACAGCCTTACTCTTGTTTACTGTGCTTTAGTGGTAATCTCCTGTAACTGACTCCCCCCACCCCCAACATCCTCCTTTGTCATTAGCTCCATATGGTATGTAAAACGAGAATTTCTGCTATTGTGTTGAGAAACGCAGTGTCCCTGCTTTCTCCCATGTATACATGTTATTAAACTTGGTATTATTTTCTCCTGCTAACCTCTCTTGTTGATTATTTGGGCAGCCATAAAATCCTTAAGGAAAAGGGCTTGGGGGGATTCTCCCTCTCTCCCCACACCTGCAATACCTACACATTTGGGTGAATTCCTCTCTTCCGAGATTCCCCCAAAATATTTCGAGGTTCCTTGTACCTGCTACATAAGTGACATTCTTTACTTATCCAGTAAATGCTGCTTGGAACATTGAACATAAGGTACCAGGCCAATATTTCCACATGGCTTTATTCCATAAAGTCCAATCTTCATTCCTCTAAACTGTATGGCTACATCGCAAATATGATGTTCCAGTCACAGCCTTGGTAATATAACCAGTGTTTCCAATTGTGTCCTGTTATAAGGAGAACAGATTCTTATTGAACTTATGCGAATAACTATATTGCCATGAAAACAACAATACTTACTTACTAAGAGTTTTTAAATTCTGGAGGGATCAGGTAGAGAGAAAAAGAGAAATATTTAATATTGCTTACAAAAGTATCATTTAGCAAATTGCTGTAAGTCATAGCTAGCTCAGGAGAAAAGAGAAAAAGTTTTCCTTAAATTTGAAAAAACAAAACATTAAAAATTCCACAATACTTCAAATAAAAAATCATAAAAATTATAATCATCCTTATCAGTTCATTCAGTCCTGTGTAATCCATTTTTGATCCCAATCTTTTTGTTAGTGGCCTCATGAAGTCATCAGTTTCTCCATCATATTTCTGTAATTTCTTACCCAGTTCAGTTTTATGATCAACAAGTTTATCAGAAGCCTGTACTCCAGTGTAACTGTCACAGTCCTTTCCATGAATTTTTCTGAAGTTGAAACATTTTGCAAAAGCATTAGAGCAAAGAAATAAGTCTGCTAACAAGACCTCAAAATGGCAATTGACAAAGAAATTTGGTTAATTTTGTGACATACGACACTTTAAAATAATAATAACCAGAATTATGACTGATAACCAGGACAGATCAGAATTTCAGTAATTTTATACAATTTTAAAACGCCTATATCAATAACATTTACCCACAAACTACCACCTAAGCATGTTTATCATCACTTGTCTGACAATGCTTCCCATGTAGTTTAACATACTGAGTAAGCCTAATAAGTTTAGTATCTTCCTCCTTATAGGAAGAGAGCAAATATCTCCAAAATAGGATGAGAAGAAGACAATATCAGTTGTAGACAGCTGTCCCAAGACTCCAGACCAGGACTGTATTCCCAACTTTACATCCACTCATTTAAACCTTTGTTATGCTTAAACTGTATACCTATTTTATAATTGTTACATTTAAGATTTTCAGAATACTATCATACTTAAGGAAAGTGATTGATTTGGAACAGACTGGTCTTAAAGTCCAGGCATTTATCGGGTGGCTCCTAATAGAACTTAATGGTTCTATAGAACAAATCTCTGGCCTTGACTACTGGCCTGATGGCTAAAACTCTGCACCCGATCTTCCCTTAAATGCAGCGAAGGATTCACAGTGACAATTGCTGCCAACCTGCCGCTGCTTAAGGCCAGACGGGCTCATTCAGTGTTCCCCTGGTATGACCACCGAGCAGCTAGCTATATTTGTTCCTTTTTTAGGGCTAAATGGTGTCACATCACATACAGAAGCCCTTAATGACAGTCAAGCAGGAATTGCCTTATTAAATACTAAAATGTCTTTAATAAAAACACTGTCCTTCAAAATAGAAGGGCCTTAGATATTTTAACTACATCCCAAGGTGGTACATGTACAATCATTCAAACTGAATGCTGTGTTTTCATACCTGACGAGTCTTATAATGTGTCGTCTCTGCTAAAGCCCATGAAAAAGCAGGTGAATGCCTGAAGCGAGCCTGCACCCGGTCTTGAGTTGTTCGGTTGGCTCCCTTCTGGTATTGGTTCCCTTTTTCCATCTGCATTGCAATTCCTATTTCTATTACTTCTTGGAATTCTTGTACTAGCCATAATGTTTAAACTAATTGCTGTTTTCTATACTCAGTGCTGTAAGACTGTCATGTAAGCTAGAGTAATGAAAGCTGAGGTGGTCGATTGATCTTATAACCTTGGACCAACTTCCTTTTTTCATAGGGACTATGCCTAAGAACTCATTTTACACTAATCTTTTCAAAGATGTTAAATTATTATCATTGTTACTGTACTTGTTCTATAATTGTGAATAGCGTAAATATAAGGATTCATAAAAAGCACAGATACAATGTTTGTGCAACAACCTAAAATTAATCCAAAACCCATGAAATGCTTCCTCTATTAATATATATATACCTCTTTGCTTGTCCACTATATCCAATTAATTCCCCCCAAGGTGGACAATTGGGCAAATAAATGAGATAAAAGCCTGGCACCGAGGGACATGAGGGACCCAGGGCAGGCAGCAACCACTCTGGTGCCGAGGGACAATATTTTGATCATTCAATGCTTTCTATCAAAAGATTATAGATCAAAAGGGAGAAAATGACAAATAAATGGCAAGCAATAGGATATATTGGAACATATGAGGAAGCCGTTTGGGGTAAAACAAATTTGGCCTGGGTTTGTTTTTCCAGAAGGGCCTGTCACCTGCGTTGTGTATCTGCTTTGCCATGTCCCAAAGAGAAGAATAAATGCCCTTAATATAAGGATTCAACTTCCCCCTCCTTGGCATTTCCTTAAGGATAAGCATTTCTCCCTAGGCTGGGATTTGACTGCTGCACTGATCCTGTGACCACCCAGCTCCAGACAACAGACCTGACACCAGCCACGCCCTCCCCACTGTGTCCATCAATAGCTATTCTGGCAGGGCAATCTGGCAGGGCGATCTTGTGGTTATTGTGAAAGGGACATTGCAATCTGATGTGATACATGCTCTTTGATGGTATATAACAGCTCTGTACACTCCACTTCTTTGGTACCCTTCCTTCTTTAGGGAAGGAAGGCCCTGGGCCATGGTCCTCAAAAGTTGGTTCATAATAAACTCACCCCAATTTGATTTATGGATTGATTATAGATTATTTACGTCGACATGTTTTACAAGTAATATCTTGAAAGGAAAAAACAATAAAGCAGCAGCCCTGCATTACACATGAAAGTTGTGCTCCCCCTGGAGGGAAAATGAGGATACAACATTGGTCAAGTACTTGATTTTATAATCCACTCGTGCCTTTCAAAAATATAGCTTTATTATTGTAAGAGTAAAGATATCCTTAAGAATAGTGCCACAAAACAGGTTTTCCCAGCTTCTTTTTGTCAACTATGAGAGTGACATCAGCCTGGGGCACTTGAAGAGGCATGGTGGACTCAGCTGAGGGCTATTTAATTACTGTGAGATGATTAGCCAATAGCAAATAAGATGCAGAATGATTAAAAAGAGTTAAAGGGACATAAAGTTGGAAATAATTAGGAAAAATAGTGCCTTCAAAATATCCTCTCATTATTTTATAGCATTTTTTTTGAGGCATAACTAGGATAGTATGTTAGATTTTTCTAAATCTTTATCTCCAGGACATATATTACTGAGTTCTTCATTAAATAAGATAATGCCAAAGAAAACCTGGACAAAAGTATTCTGTACTATCAACAAGGACAAAACATGTACAATATTGCTCTATATATTAAGATTCCAGCTGTAATAGTTAAGATATATATTCATGTGAGTAAAATTATAATGAATTTCTATTTTTCTCAGGCAGTGAACCATGGTAAAATATATAGTAATAAGCAGAAAACCTGATGAACTAGGTGATTTAAAACACCTGATGTTACAGCTTGGACATTCAAGGGTGAAATAGATCAATTTAAATTTCACACCTTCTGCTTTCCTTGTAGCCAGTGAAGTGTCTGGAAGACCGAAAGCACATAAAATTAATTGAGAGTTAAGAGTATTTGGAAGCAGTTGAGGTTAAGCCCTCAACAATGGTGGCCCTTACTTCTGGAGCCATTGACTCTTTGTCATAAGTTTATTGTATAGACGAGTTCTCTCCTTAGATGATTTGTGTATGTTTCATAGAAGAGAGACAGGGCGGGAGAATTAGCTATCACTCCACACCGGTTGTGGAGTGATATATATTACCTCATGCAATTCTTACAGTAATCCTTTAAAGTAACTATTATAATTCATATTTAACTGATAAACAAAACCATGTTTAGGGGCCTGCCCTGTGGCGCAAGCGGTTAAGCACACGCACTCTGCTGCGTCAGCCTGGGGTTCACCAGTTCTGATCCTGGGCACGCGCCAATGCACTGCTTGACCAGACATGCTGTGGCGGCGTCCCGTATAACGTGGAGGAAGATGGGCACGAATGTTAGCCCAGGGTCGGTCTTTCTCAGCAAAAAAAGATGAGGATTGGCAGAAGTTAGCAGAGGGCTGATCTTCCTCACAAAAAAAAAATAAAAAAGACCATGTTTACAAAATTGATCAAGGGTAGAGGGAAGATCTGAACATCAGTCTGTTGGGTTTTATGCCTCTATTCTCTCCACTGTGATAAAAATGGTACTTCAACATGGGTACTCACCATCTGGCTATTTAATACCGGCTCCTGCCAACATCATTGGATGAGATGAGATGAGAAGTTTACTTCCAAAGTTATCCTATTATATTTAAACTATACTGTTTATGAGTCAAATGTCAAGTCATATTTTAGAGGCATAGAGAACAACTGATTACTTCTCCTACACATTTTTCAGTTTTATTATAACTTTGTTGTGCCACATTGTGTCAACTTTGTGTCAACTTTACCAACTTTAGTGCTTCACTGTTCTTTTTTAAAACGCTTACAATTTCATTTTCCATGTAAAGTACCTTGCTGTTTTCTTCTTAGTCACTAGATGGCAGTTTTGTATGTCTGTAAATTACCACTGCAGCAGGAAACAAGAGGTCTTAAGCCAGTTTGCTCTGTACAAATGATGGACATAGGAGGATTTCTGGTCCATCAAGGCTGCCTGTGTTATTCTGTGGCCGTAACAGGGATGTCCAGGACTGCTTAGTCAGAGGCATGAAGCAGAGTCAGAAAGCATCCTCTAAGTTCTTCTTCAGATGTGAGTTCAGGCACTTACCCTCTCACCTGAGCACACTGGAGTTTATTGAATGCGTTCTGACTCTTACTCTCACCCTCTAGTTAATAAGTCTGGGAGATCCATACCCCTAGAAAAAACACACGACTCATAAAGCCTTTTCTCAACTAAATGGAGTTGAGGGCTATGGTGCTGCCCGAGAGTCTGATGCTTAAAGCAAACGCAGCTGGTGCTCATATGGAGGGAAAGAGCGTCAGCTACACCTGAAGTGCTTTTATTGATGCTCCTATGGAATGAGCAAGTTTAAAATAAAACCACATTGCTTAAACCTCACTAACTGATTATTTTATTTTCAAGTAATATGCTGTGAAAATCTGCTATGTCTAAGAAACTATTTCATAAAACTGAAACAATTCTGTTTTTTATTCTCTGGTATTTGAAATACTATTAAAACTGTAACTCCTTTAACATTCTACAATATACAAACAGGCAAATATCAATTATATTCTCTAAAAATGTTTGCTCCCACGTTAAAGATTAATATATGGTAGCAAAACGGGTTACCACCCAGTTTTTAACTAATTTTTTGCTTTTGAAATTACATATAAAATTTGTGTTTTGAAGTATTTTCCTAAAACTCAGCAACTTTCCGATATAAATAGACTAGTTGACAGGTAGCTAGAATGAAATTTGATCTTTAAAACTCTAGCTTTGTGTAAGAATTGATAATATCAAGCAGTTGAAAGTTGAGTCTCTCCACATTATGATATTTATTAATTGTGAATAGCCACATCTCTTACAATGTGCTGAATAATAAAAAGAAATTAAACAATATCAGCCTTCTCTTACCCCACATGTACAGTTTATACGCAAATAAACTCTCAAAGGTCAGGAAAATGCTTATGATTTCAGCTAACTGGTAAAATACTATCTCATTCCAGTTTTAACCTCATTTGAAATTGACTTAAAACTCTTCTCTTAGGATCCTGCTCTGATCAGTGCCTCCTGGTCCCCTCAATGTCTCATTTGATTGCAAACCTATCTGAGGAATTGAATATTCTTTTCCATTTGTTCTCTATAAGGTATCTGTGATAGTGCTTTTTATACAATGACCACTTGGTACAATTTATTATTAGTTTCAGAAACATCTTTGGCCGGCCTTGTGGCTTAGCGGTTAAGTGTGCACGTTGCACTACTGGCAGCCTGAGTTCTGATCTCGGGCGCGCACTGACGTACCGCTTCTCTGGCCATGCTGAGGCTGCATCCCACATACAGCACCTAGAAGGATGTGCAACTATGACATACAACTATCTAGTGGGGCTTTGGGGGAAAAAAAAGGAGGAGGATTGGCAATAGATGTTAGCTCAGATCTGGTCTTCCTCAGCAAAGAAAAAGAGGAGGATTAGCATGGATGTTAGCTCAGGGCTGATCTTCCTCACAAAAAAAGAGAAACATCTTTATTTAGGAACAAATCAAGGAAACAGATGTGAGGAATGTGGGGTAGCCTAGTTGATGGTGCTTGAGGGATTCTTCACGTGTCTCAGCATAGAAAAATTTAAAGAGTAAAGCAGCATTGGTCAGATCAAAAGTGTGGGGTGAACATAATTCTGAAGGAATAATGATGGAGACGTAAAAACAAGAAGCCACTTGAATTGCATTGGAAGGTGTTAGACACATCAAAGGGCTGGGAGAAAACCTTGTTTAATGTAAGTTCTTTCTAAACTCTAAGGCAAAAAGTAATATGAATTTACATGGTAATTATAAACCACAAAACAATTCACAAGACAAGTAAACAACTAAAGTAGAAACCAAAATAAGAAAAATAGAGGTTAAAGGAGAGATGGAGAGAGCTGGTTGGGGTCAGAAAACATGGCTTAGTCATCCTTGAAGTCTCCCTCAGACTCTGATCATTCTTAGTGCTCAGTAAACACTTTGAGCCCATGAGCCTGGGGAGGGGCAAAGTGAGAGGTGGTTGGGAGGGGAGACAATGCAAGGATACCCTTGTGGAGGCACTGACATTGAAAATCAGTGACATTTTGCCAAGGTGTTTACCATAATATATTATGGATTATTCTGGAAAGTTAAGGATTTTTCTGGAATGTACATTTTCATTTTATGGAAACTCCAACTAGCCCAGAGAACGATTGAGACATTTCAGCTTTAGAAATAAAGAGAGGGGCCAGCCCTGTGGCACAGCGGTTAAGTGCCCGTGCTCCACTGTGACAGCCCCGGTTCACAGGTTCGGATCCTGGTGCGCACCGACATACCGCTTGTCAAACCATGCTGTGGTAACATCCCATATAAATTAGAGGGAGATGGGCACAGATGTTAATCCAGGGCCATTCTCCCTCAGCAAAAAGAGGAAGGTTGGCATCAGAAGTTAGCTCAGGGCTGATCTTCCTCACAAAAAAAGAAAGAAAAGGAAATAATGAGAAACTTTTCTGTCAGTTTTAAGAATGAAAACCAGTTAGCATCTGGAAAACAGTTGCAATTTGAGATCAGAATGTGGAGAAAGAATTAGATGTCACAAGTTGTTTTTGCTTTTATCTAGGGCAGTAAGGCTTGCGGGGGGAACGAAGTTCCATCTTGGCTCTATTGAGTTTGAGAAGGTGTAAAATTCATTTGTTCTGGGCAACACTGTTGACCTGCGGAGAAAGACAAATGGTTCAAGCAGCTAATCTAAAGACATGACCTATATGTGCAAGGTATTTGTGGTACGTATTGAAGGAAATACAAAGAATTATAAGGTTCCAAGCTCCTCCACATACATGACATGGCTTGCAAGATGTCACTTGATTCTGCCAAGGTATTTAGTGTATGTTGTATTAGAGAACCTAAAAAAAATGGGAATGTTATCGAGAAATTGTAATTAAGGACAGCTTCTTAGGAGAGGTGGACTACATCAAGTCCTCAAAGGGACCACTTTTGGGCAGGTGGAGGGAAGAAAGTGTGAGGATTTCAGATGGGGGAAGAGAGGAAAGGTACAGACATAGAAAGGAACATGGCATTTGGGCATGGGGGTGGGGAGGCCATGACAGGCACAGTCTTCCCGTGACTGAGAGGGAGCTCAGTTTCCTCCTCCAGGAGCCCAGCACTGCTTCCCACCTCCTGGCCTCTTCCACCTGCAGACCCCACGCCTAAGCCAAGGCCTATCTTATCTGGATCACTGCCTAATCTCCCAACAGGTCCCTTTACTTCCAGTCTTAATTTCTTCTAATCTTTCCTCCACAATGCCTCCAGAGTTACCTTCTAGAATCTAAATTTGTTTAAATGTGACATCTGCTTATACTATTTCAATGACTGCTCAGAGCATTGGAGAGAACATTCAGACTCCTGAGCTGGACACGCAGGCTTTCCCTTGCTGTCCTCATCTTTAGCCTCATCACCCACTGTTTCCTACATGTTCGCTTTGTTCCAGCCTTAAAAATACCCCCATATTCTGAAAGCTTTAGCATCCTTTATATCTGCCTTTTTTATGTGTGTCTACTGCACTCCTACCCCTTGTTTAATCAACTTAATTCCTATTTCTTAATCTAAACTCATATCAAATGTTCCTTCCTCTTGGACACTTTTCCTGAGAGGTCTCCATCTAGAGACTCCTTTTGATGTCCCCACTCTGGGACCCTGTACTTATCTGCTTTTCCATAACTGTTGTTTTATTCATGTCTCATAGACAGTGAGCTCCTTCAAGCTGAGACTATCCTTCTTCTTGATAAATAAATGGCATGCAGTGGGATACATTGGAGCATATGAGGAAGCCATTTGGTGTAAACCTAATTGGGCCTGACCTATTTTTTTATAACTTTTTTCCAAAAGGGGCCTGTAGCCTCTGTTCATCCATTGTACATCCACTTTAAGCAATTAACATGTCCCAAAGACAAGAACAATGCCCTTAAGATGTAAATGCAACTTCCCCCACATTGGCATTTCCTTAAGGATAAGCATTTCTCCCTAGGCTAGGATTTGATTGCTGTGCTCATCCTGTGACCACCCAACTCGAGACAACAGCCACGCCCATGGAGACAGCAGACCTGATACCCACTGTGTCCATCAATTGAGGTGCTCACAGGTCAATGTCGCGGCTATTGTAAAAGGGACATTGCAATCACATGTGATACGTGCTCTTTGATAGTATATAACCACTGTGTACACCCCACTTCTTCAGAGTGCTCCATTTCTTCATGAAAGGACTCTCCCGGGCTATATGATCTTCAAAGGTTGGCTCGTAAGAAACTCACCCCAATTTTGATTTATAGATTGGTTATGGGTTATTTGCATCGACATTTCTTGGTGTAATTGCGGCAGGATCTCAGAGAAACCCACCGGATACCACCTGGAATCTACACTGAACCAACAGTTGGTACTGCAGGGGCACTTTGAGCCCCACCCGGATCACTGCATTCTTCAGGTTACCCTGGTGAGTTCTCCTGAATCCTGGACCTCTTTATTTTAAGTTGATAGTCCAAGAGTTTATTTGAGCTGTTTTAAGATATTAAGACTAGAGGCTTTGAAGGGTACCAGTACATTTCCTAGGTGGAGAAAAACCTAGGGGGAATTTCCCAGGCCAAGGAACTTTAGGGGAAGCTTGGAGTAAACTGGGTTGGTTATCCTTTTAATTTGGTTTTAAAATTGGAAAGAATTATGTTTATAAGGTCTGAACAAAACTGCTTGATAGAGAAATGAGAGTCTGATCTTGTTCAGCTATGAAGAAAAGAGACATGGCTCCTCCCGGCTGAAAAGGCGTTTTACAGGTGACTGAAAAACCTCAGTAGGAGTGTCAGAGGTGAACCTCACGATGTGTAGCCGTCCTATAAGGCATTCCGTTATCATTCACGTTAATTAATTATAGCTTCGTCCGGGGATGCGCACATGAGGGTTGGTCACCCGCGCTCCGAACCGCCACAGTGGTCCTAGACTGCCAGCGGGAGAAACCTAGACAAATAAGACAGTGATTACGACATTCCTTTAGGGAATAACACTCAAAGCAGCACACTTGTGACCCACTACACAGTTCGAGAAGTTGTTCAGACTTTAGAAAAAACAAACGAACAAACAGAACTAAAAATGGGAAACCGTGCTTCAAAAGCCTGCCGGCTTCCAGATGGACAACCCCCGACGGGGACTCCCGCTGGTTTCCCGTATACTGCAGACGGAAACAATGCTTGCAAGTATTTAACTAAATAGGAAAGGTTAACTAAGGATGACTTAGGTCGTAAATGGCCAAAATGGTGAACGTTTGACCTCTGAAAACTACTGTATTTGCACGCCCATGTTGGAAAAGCCGGCGATAAAACTAAAACAAAAGAAGGGGAAGATTATTACGATTGGCATTTAGAGGCTTCAAAGTGTAATAATGATAAAATGACCTCTCTACAGGAGACTAACCATAAACTGACTGAGAATATTTCTGAATTAAAGAGAGATAAGAAGTCAGAAGCTGTCCACCCCCTTCACCTCCTCTACCTCCTCCACCACCGCTGCTTTCAGCACCTCAGAGCTCATCTCCTTCTCCCTCAGCACCCGTGTATCCTTTCCTTTCTGAGCTTCCGTACCCTGACCTATCCACTTCACCTCCTCCTCCCTCACCTCCTCCTCCTCCCTCACCTCCTCCTCCTCCCTCTCCTCCTCCCTCACCTCCTCCTCCTCCCTCACCTCCTCCTCCTCTCTCTCCTCCCACACCTCCTCCTCCTTCCTCTCCTCCTCCTCCCTCACCTACTCCCCCTCCGTCACCTTCTCCTCCTCCTTCACCTCCTCCTCCTCCTCCACCTTCCCCTCCTCCTCAACCCCTAGAGAAAACAAGAAGTAACTCTCAGGGAGCAGATACTGAAAGTCCTAAAGTTATAGTGGCTGCCTTTAAGGAGAAAACTGTTACTGGGTGAGGTGAGCCTGCTCTTGTGTATACTCCTTGGACTAGAACTGAATTTAAGAATTTGACGAAGGACTTCCCAGGCCCTCTGCAAGATCCTTTAGAGTTTGCTCAAGAATTTGATTTTATTGTTAGAACATATGCACAGGATATTTAGATTTATATCAGCATGTGCATTTGCTGGTGTCTGAGAACAAAGCAAATGAATGGATAAAAGAGGCAGATTGGAGAGACGCCCTGGAGGATTTCCATAAGCATGAGGCTCACCACCTTAAGGAGTGTAGGAATATTGCTCGAAACTTACACAAAGCCATTCCAGTAGTTTTTCCCAGGAGGATAGATTGGGCTAAAGTCCATCAATGTAAGCACAGACCCGAGGACTCTATCTTTGATTATTTCGAAAGGCTTGAGAGAGCCTTCAAACAGCACTCTGGGGCGGCTCCCGAATGTTTTGAGGATCATTAAAATGATTCAATTTTCAATTCAATTTCCTTGGAAGGATTAGATGAGGAATTAGCAAAATTAGTTAAGAGACATGAACTGGATTGGACTTTAATGCACACTAGTGCTCTTGTCACTATTACAGATAAACTATCTAAAACCCTCCAGAGGGCCGGCCCCGTGGCTTAGCGGTTAAGGGCACGCGCTCCGCTGCTGGCAGCCCGGGTTCGGATCCCAGGCGCGCACCACTTCTCCGGAACATGCGGGGGATGCATCCCACATACAGCAACTGGAAGGATGTGCAGCTATGACATAAACTATCTACTGGGGCTTTGGAGGGAAAAAATAAATAAATAAAATCTTTAAAACCCTCCAGCAAAAAAAAAAGGCCACTGAGGTTATGAGTATACAGCTACAACAGCTTAGTGGCCCAACAAACGCCATCCTTTTAAAATCTGACCAGAAACGAAATCACCGTGTTTGTTACTATTGCAAAAATCCCGGTCATTTCAAACAAGACTGCCATAAACTCAAATGGGATTTAGGGAGTGACAACAAAACACAGGAATAGGGCTGCTCCAAGGATTACGAGAGGGCATTTCCCCTCCTCCTCACAAATGCCTTAGGGGAAATTAGATAAATAATGGAGGAGAAACTTTAAAGGTCCTTGTAGATACCGGGGCTACCTTATCTGTCCTCAACCCTACCCTTATTCATTGCCCTCTCCCTCGGAGTAAACAGGCAGTTGAAATGGTAGAGGTTTCGAATTTTCCAACGTAGGTTTTTAAATCAGAACCAATAATTTTTCAATTAAGAACCATCACAGTAAAAATGTGTTTCTCCTGGTTAAATGTGCTCCAATTCATTTGATTGGACGAGATCTTCTAGAACAATACAACGTCCATATTGCCTTTTCACGAAAGGGCAAAATGATTCTAGATTCAGAAAATCGGGATGCTGACCAGACTGTAATTGCTGAAAGGTTGATGATTGTGAAATCAATGACTCAAATAAAAGAGAAATTTGATGACCTGTTATTACAAGTGCCTAGAGAATTATGGTCATCGTCCTCTTCAGCTATTGGGAAAATTAAATCAGCCACTCCTATTAAGGTGACTGTTGACAACCCTAAGCCTCTATCTAATATTCGGCAATATCCACTTAGACCAGAGGCATTAAATGGGATAAGCCCTATCATTCAGGAATTTCTTGAAAAGAGACTTATAATTCCTTGTACTAGTCCCTGTAATACACCTATCTTGCCTGTAAAAAGCCAAATGGGAAAGGCTGGAGATTTGTTCAAGATCCCAGAGCTATAAATAACATCGTGATTCCCCGACATCCTGTGGTTCCTAACCCACACACTTTGCTCTCGGCCATTCCAACTAACAGCTGCTATTTCTCAGTCACTGATTTATGCAGTGCCTTCTTCAACATTCCCGTAGAAAATAATAGTCAATATCTTTTTGCCTTCACGTGGGAAGATCGTCAGGATACCTAGACAGTTATGCCACAGGGCTATACTGAGATGCCCACTTATTTTTCCCGGATACGCCAGGCTGATTTAGTGAATATAGAATTCCCTAATGACTCCACTTTAATTCAATATGTGGATGATTTCTCTTGTGTTCAAACACTAAGTTGGATTCTGAGAAGGACACAATTTATCTGTTGCAACAGCTAGCATCTAAGGGGCATAAAGTCTCCAAGGACAAATTGCATTTTTGCCTGCCTGTTGTAAAATATCTAGGACACTTGATATCTAAGGATGGACTGTTGATTGATTTTGAAAGGATTAAAGGAATCCTGGCTTTTTCTCTCCCTAAGACAAAGAAACAGTTGAGGATTCCTAGGACTAACTGGATATTGCAGGAACTGGGTACCTAACTTTTCACTTATTGCCCAGCCCTTATATACATTACTAAAGTCTGACCAGCCTGATGTAATTGAATGGACACCAGAAGGAGAGAAGGCAGTAACTACCTTTAAGTCTGTTTTGGCCCAAGCACCAGCCTTAGGACATCCTAATTACAGCTTGCCATTTTTCCTCTTCGTACATGAAGATAAAGGAAATGTTTTAGGTATCTTAACTCAAAAACACGGAGGTCGACATCTACCTATAGGGTATTATAGTCAGCAGTTAGACTCAGTGGCAAAAGGGCTTCCGCCTTGTATGAGAGCCATTTCAGCAGCAGCGCTCTTATGCAAGACCACTGAAGAAATAGTGATGGGGTCTCCTTTGACTATCTACGTTCCTCACTCAGTCTAATCTCTCCTAAAATCTCATCACACTCAGCATTACTCTGTCAGCTGACTAGCCTCCTATGAAGCTCTGTTGCTCTCTGCTCCTAATATTACCTTAGCCCGGTGTAATAATCTTAACCCTGCAAATTTACTTCCAACATCACAAGAAGAAGATGCCCACTACTACATTTATTAACTAATTACCTACTTACTCCTAGGAATGATTTGCAAGAAACTCCCATTGATAATGCTGATCTAATTTGGTTTACAGATGGATCTTACTCAAAGGATGAACAAGGGTGTTATCGGGCTGGATATGCAGTAACGTCCTCAGTAGACGTAATTTACCAGAGATAAAGTCAGCACAGCAAGGCCGAGTCAATTGCTTTAACTCGAGCTTGTCAATTGGCCAGAGACCAGGTAGCAAATATCGACACTGACAGCCGTTATGCTTTCGGAGTAGCACATGACTTTGGAATGCTGTGGAAACAACGAGGGTTTTTAACCTCTTCAGATCAGCCTATAAAGACGGAGAAACAGGTTGCAGAATTATTACATTCTATACAGCTGCCGAGACAACTAGCGATTATTAAAATACTAGGGCATTCCAAATCTGATACTTTGGAAGCTAAAGGAAACCGGCTTGCTGATGCAGCTGCTAAACAAGCAGCCTTGAAGGCTTGCCCTACCCAGCCTCGAGAATGCCTGCTGCTTCCTAGTAACTCTGCTAACCCAGGAAAAGACTTCCTTCTACAGGCCCAAGAAGTGGCCACGGAAGAAGAAAAACAGATATGGCAGTCAAAAGGGGGAATTTTAGACCCCCCTCACAGATGTGGTTTGGGCCCAATAGGAAACTCATAGTACTTGTTGGAGCACAATTGCCCCTGCTCCAACATATACACCAACTAACCCACTGGGCACCTGAAAAGATGATTTTATGGGGAAAACAATACTTTTGGAAACTTTCTCCCACAGTGGCCCATACAACTTATATTCGTTGTGTTATATGCCCAAAGTAGAATCCAGGGAAACCACTTCATGGGTCACAAGGTCTCTTTCCCCTTCCTAAGGGACCCTTTGAGGTATGGCAATTGGACTTTGTCTAAATGCCACCACCTCAAGGATATAAATACATCTTGGTAATGATCTGTATCTTCTCACATTGGGTTGAGGCCCTTCCTTGCAGAAGAGCAACGGCTCTAACAGTGGGTAAATTACTATTAGAGAGAATAATTCCTGCTTGAGGAATTCCTACCGAGTTACATAGTGACAAGGGAACTCATTTCACCGGACAAATAATTAAATCTATTTGTAATATTTGGCCAATAATGTAGCATTTCCACTGTGTTTACCATCCCCAATCCTCAGGATTGGTGGAAAGAACTAATAGCAGGATCAAACTTCAATTGGCAAAGCTTTCAGAAGCATTTAATCTCTCATGGCCAAAAGGTCTTCCGTTAGTGCTCCTCAGTCTTAGATCTACATCATTTGGTAAATATCGACTGTCTCCTTTCGAAATAATAACTGGACGACCTATGCAATTAAATGAAGAAATGTATGAACCAACTTTACTTAAAGGAGATATTTTACATTATTGTCAAGGTCTCATTGAGGGTCTTAAAAGAAATGAGAAACTGGTAGCTAATTCTTTTCACAGTAAGCTCCCGGGAGACGAAGACCTTAAGGATCATGGATTACAACCTGGAGATTTTCTTTATTGGAAAAGACACCTGATAAAGGACTCTTTGCAGCCCCGTTGGAAAGGACCATGTCAGGTGCTTTTAACCAATCCATGTGCTGCAAAATTAAAAGGCGTAGACTCATGGATTCACATTTCTCATTTAACATAGTCTTCTCCTCCTGAATGGACTTCAACTCCAGTCTCTGACACCCAACTTCGACTGACCAAGGCGAATATCTCCAAACCATGATGAGAAGAAGATGACATCTGTTGAAGACAGCTGTCCCGAGACTCTGGACCAGGCCCGTATTCCTAACCTTATATCTCCTCATTTAAACCCTTGTAGTGTTTAAGCTTTATGTAATTGCTAAAATAATCAATTTCTAGATTGCCTTACCATTTTCCTACACCAATGCTTTACCCTTCAACTTTATAAGATAGATCAGAACCTAATTACAAAACCTTTTGTTGATTACAAAAAAAAAAATGCCATTCAAGGTTTCCCTAATGCTTTGTTTTTCCAGTCTACATCTGAATGGACCTCTGACGGCAATGTTTTTCTGCAATGGGCACATTTCTCTGCTACACACAAAAATCAGTCCAATTGTTGGCTATGTGGCCAACTTCCGCTTTCTAACACCTCTGGGTTGCCTTGGTGGGTCTTTCCCTTTCAAGGCACAGATTGGAAAGCTCTAAAGCAATTTATTGTGATAGAAAGATCTAGTTCTAATGTTCACAGTTCATCTGATATTACTAATTATGATCCTGAAACATGGTCAATAGCCCATACTATTAATAATACAGGACACGGTTATTCTTTTTCTGTTACTCAAACCATCCAATTATCCGAACAAATTGCAGATAAACAAAAGAAACCAGACATTACAGTAAAAACTATGGAAGGTTTCACACAAATTTGGATGGGTATGTTTGGCTTACTCCTAGCCATGGATCTTTAAACATACCAGCACCTTTATGTTGGGAACAGAGAAATCATTCCAAACAAAATCTACCAAATTACACTCTAAAGATGGGCTGGATATCCCCCGAGTAATGTCAGAATACTATTATACATAAAAAAAGTGATTGGTTTGGAACAGACTGGTCTCGAAGACCAGGCATCTATTGGATGGCTCCTAATGGAACTCAATGGTTATGTGGAACAAATCTCTAGCCTTGGCTGCCACCAGGATGGCTAGGGCGCTGCACTCTTGGCTTCTCTTGGATACAGGGAAAGATTCGACCAGAGCTAATATCTGTGGCTAATCTGCCTTTCCTTAAGGCCAGATGGGCTCGTTCAGTGTTCCACTGGTATGACCACCTAGCAGCTATATTTGCTCCTTCCTTGGGGCTGGAAGACGTCATATCACATATAGAGGCTCTGACAAAATTTACTCAACAAGCCCTTAACGATAGTCAGGCAAGAATAGCTTTCTTAAATACTGAAATGTCTTTAATGAGAAAAGCCGTCCTTCAAAATAGAATGGCCTTAGATATTCTTACAGCAACCCAAGGTGGTACACGTGCGATCATTCAAACTGAATACTGTATGTTTATACCTGACGAGTCTTCCAATGTGTCATCTCTACTAAAGCACATGAAAAAACAGGTGAATGCTTTAAGCGATCCTATACCCAGCCTTGATTTGTTTGGTTGGCTCCCTCCTGGTATTGGTTCCCTTTTTTGAACTGGATTGCAATTCCTATTTCTATTACTTCTTGGAATTCTTGTACTAATCATAATATTCAAACTGATTATTGTTCTCTTTACTTAGTGTTGTAAGACTGGCATGCAAACTAGAGTAATGGGGGCTCAGTGACTTGAGATGGCCAATCAATCTTATAACCCTGGACAAATTTCCTTTTCTGATAAGGACTATGCCTAAGAACTCATTTTAAACTAATCTTTTAAAAAAATGTTTAATTATTATCATTGTTACCGTACTTGTCATATAATTGTGCACAATGTAACATAAGGGGCTATATATATTTAAAAATATATTTTTTTAATATAAAATAAAAATAAATATAATATAAAATATAAAAAAATTTTAAAAAAGTGCATATACAATGTTTGTGCAACAACCTAAAATTAATCCAAAACCCATGAAATGCTTCCTCTGTTTATATATATATATATATATATATATATATATATATATATATATATGTACCTCTTTGCTTGTCCACAATATCCAACTAATTCCACCCAACGTGAACAACTGGGCAAATAGACGAGATAAAAGCCTGGCCCTGAGGGACATGATAGACCCAGGGCACGCAGGAACCACCCTGGCTCTGAGGGACAATATTTTGATCATCAATGCTTTCTGTTGAAAGATTATACATCAAAAGGGGGAAAATGATAAATAAATGGCCAGTGATAGGATATATTGGAGCACATGAGGAAACAATTTGGTGTAAAACTATTTGGGCTTGACCATTTTTTTTTTCCAAAAGGGGCCTGTAGCCTCTGTTCATCCATTATATACCCACTTTAAGCAATTAACATGTCCCAAAGACAAGAACAATGCCCTTAAGATGTAAATGCAACTTCCCCCACATTGGCATTTCCTTAAGGATAAGCATTTCTCCCTCGGCTAGGATTTGATTGCTGTGCTCATCTTGTGACCACCCAACTTGAGACAACAGCCACGCCCATGGAGACAGCAGACCTGATACCCACTGTGTCCATCAATCAACGTGCCAACAGGTCAATGTCGTGGCTATTGTAAAAGGGACATTGCAATCACAAGTGGTACATGCTCTTTGATGGTATATAAGCACTCTGTACACCCCACTTCTTTGGAGTGCTCCCATTCTTCATGAAAGGACTCCCCCGGGCTATATGGTTCTCAAAGGTTGGCTCATAATAAACTCAACCCAATTTTGATTTATATATTGGTTATAGATTATTTGCATTGACATTCTATTTGTCCCTCCAGTATCTAAACACAGTACCTGACACATTTGGGGCACTCAGAAAATGTTTGATGAGTGAATAAGTATGTGGGAGACCACACTTGGTGGAGCAGAAGGGGCTTTTTGGGGAGTGGTAGAAAATTCGCTCACATTCCCACCATAGTAGTTGAGGCTGTGGGCTTTGGACTAGTTTGTCTGGGCACCAATCCCAGTTATTCCACTTTCAACTGGGGAATCTGTGCAAAATATTTACTCTCTGAGCGTTAGTTTCCTCATCTATAAAATGGGGCTACTGCTAACTCCTGTCTCATAGGGTTTTAGTGAGATTGAAATGCATTAACTAATATAAAGTGCTTAGAAGAGCTCCTGGCACATAGTAGGCACTTAAATGTTAGCTGTTGTGTTATCATTATTGCTCTTATTTCTGAGCAATACTCTGGTTTTGAAAAGATGCTTTCATAATATAGTTGATCCTCATTATTTGTGGATTCCGGGTTTGCACACTTGCCCACTAGCTAAAATGAACTGGCAGCCCCCAAATAAACACTCTCAGGGCTTTCATGTCCATTTGTAGATATGCACAATGTGTTGAAAAATTTGATTCACTCGACGTGCATGTTCCCAGCTGAGGGGAACAAGGTGACGCTCTGCCCTCTTGTTTCAGCCCATACTGTAAACAAGTGTCCTTCTTGCAGTCTATTTAGTGCCCCATTTCTTATCTTTTTGTGCATTGTGTTGGTGACTTTGCTGTTTAATATGTCCCCCATGTGTAGTGCTGCAATGCTGCCTGGTGTTCCTCAGGGCAAGAGGCTGTGACGTGTCTTTACAGAGAAAGTATGTGTGTTAGACAAGCTTCTTTCAGTCACGAGTTACAGTGCTGTTGGTGTGAGTTCAATGTTAATATATCAACAATATATATTAAATAAGGTGACTTTAAAGAGAAACACAGAAAACAAAGTTATGTATTGATCAGTTGAAGAAAATGTGACTAAAGCTTGCAGGAACCTAACCCTGCATTTCCCATAGGAGCAGTGTTCCCGTAGGAGCATATTCACTGATTCAGTGTTCACAGTGAATTTATAGAATGTCACACTGTGCATAATGAAAACTGACTGTATCTTATGTAATCCTCACATACTCCTTTATAGTAGATAGGTAGGGAACAGGGTGTCCACATTTTACTATTCAAGTAAGGCTATTAAAGACCTTATGAGCCAAGTAGAGAATTTAAAATGTCTTGTGCTCACCATAAGAGCCATGAATTTTTTCTTTTTTTTTTTGGTTAGGAAGATCAGCCCTGAGCTAACATCTATGGCCAATCCTCTTCTTTTTGCTGAGGAAGACTGACCCTGGGTTAACATCTGTGCCTATCTTCCTCCATTTTATATGGGACGCCGCCACAGCATGGCCTGACAAGCGGTGCATTGGTGTGCACCTGGGATCCGAACCTGGGCTGCCAGCAGCAGAGCATGAGCACTTAACTGCTACGCCACGGGGCTGGCCCCTAGCCATGAGTTTTTGAGCAAGGAAGAACTATGATGAACTGATGTTTAAGGAACAATTACCTGGCAAGAGAATGTAGTATTGAGAGGAAGAGGGAGAACTGAGCCAGAAAGGAGAACCAGCTGTGAAACTCTCCAAGTATTCCCATTGCTAGGTGAGGAGATTCAGAGCTAAGGTGTTGATGTGATAAATGAAAAGTAGCAGCCAAAGGATGAAATAATGGATTTGGTAACCATATATAGGGTGTAAGTTAGGCTGTGGTTCTCAAAGTGGGGTCCCTGGACCAGTAGCATTAGCATCACCTGGGAACTGGGTAGAAATGCAAATTCTCAGGTGCTGCTGCAGACCTGCTGAACTGGAAACTCTGGGGTGGGGCCTGGCAATCTGGGTTTCAACAAGGCCTCCCAGTGCTTCTGGTGCCCATCAAGTTTAAGAGCCAGGGAATTAAAGAAATGATTCCAACACGTCACCATGCCCAGGTAAGCCGCAAGGCAGGGAGGTGGTATTTGTTTGGAGGATAAGACGCATTTTAAGTTTTAGGAAAAAATAGTTTAGCGTCTGTTTCATTTTAAGGGTTCCAGAGATGCCATTTTAGCTCTCTGCCTGTGAAGCTGTTTTGTTCACAATATGTTCTCCTCTAGAGAGCCCTTGGTAAGTTATTTACCACTTACCACATGTTCTGAGAGTCCCTTCCTTCTTGAAATCCCCTTTCAGACTTGAATACCTACTTTATTTTTGTGCACAAGCTCCTCTACTTAAAATCTGGATTTTTGGGCCGGCCCCGTGTCTTAGCAGTTAAGTGCATGTGTTCTGCTGCTGGTGGCCCAGGTTCTGATCCCAGGAGCACACCGACACACCACGTGTCCGGCCATGCTGATGCTGCTTCCCACATGCAGCAACTGGAAGGATGTGCAGCTATGATATACAACTATCTACTTGGGCTTTGGGGGAAAAATGAATAAATAAATAAAATTTAAAAAAAAACAAAATCTGAATTTCTCTTCCTATAGGATCATGTATGCCCTACTGTCAATTTGGAATGCCATTGGTTTGTTCCAAAACCTTAGAAGGTTTTAGAATTTAGAACCTGATGAATAGAGAATGTATAAGCTTCTGTGTAGGACTCATATTTTTCAGATGTCTAGAGGTATCCCAACTTGCCAGTAATGTGGCCTTAGATTTAGCGGAACTTGATAATCCTAATATAGTAGAAAATGAATTACATCTCTCACATTAACATTTACAAAATAAATGATCACAATGTTGACTTACCAATAATGACTTTCTATATTCTAAGCTCTGAAAGTATCTTGCTTACATAATAAACATGATAAAGTTTCAAAGATGAGACAATTAACTTTTCAGCAAAAGCTTGACTTGAGTGTATCTTGGTTTCCTTTTTGACAGTTTTAGCCTTAATTTTACAGTAATATTTTCTTTTTCTGGGAATCAGATAACCTTGTATTTGGTGAATATTTTAATTTTTAATGGCCACTTGTGTTTTGTGATATGCACGTGTTCGAACAATCTATAAGAACTAACCATTACCACCCATATATAAGATTATACAGGAATGGAGGAATTTTGGCTGACTTGTTGTATATAACTGTTCAGCCAAAGCAGATGGCAGACTCTACCACTTACAATGATTTAGGGGTTTGAAGCAGTATTTTTAAATACAAATAATCTCAAAATTGATAATATATAAAGTATATTACTTACTGTGTTAACTAACCAAAATAGTTAAATTTGTTATCTTTCCTCCATTTATAAGGATGCACCCATTACATAGATTCTGTACAAAATTGCAAAGATCATTTTTTTGCTTTACAAAATTTATTTATTTTAATTTTCAATAGTGAGAACCTTAGTGTTGGGTAAACTGCTGCACAATTACTGGAAATGCTGAAAGTCTTTTTGAAAAGTGTAGAAATCTAAAGATAATGAAAAGTACATTTCTCCAATGTCAAGTCCCTTGAGGATCTGATAGGCCTCTGTCTAGTTGCACCCTGAAGAGATGGAAGATTAAACACCAGCACAGGACACAAGGGAAGAGGCTGCCAACTTGAGGGCTTCCCACGGACCACAGAGTGCCTGGCAGACAGTTGGAGATTAAATCTGGGCTTTGTCCATGGGTGGACCCTGAGAGGAGGATTTTGCATAACTGACCAGAGAATAGACAATATTGGTTCTTGATAACAAGTAATACCATGTAAATTTCTTTATTAATCTCTGAATAAATAAAAATTATAACCTGTATAGAAATCAACTCTTACTGACAAGCCCCGCAGCCTTCTCTGGAGAGCTCACCAGAAAATGTCTCAGCTGACTGTGAATTGCTCTTTTCTGAAAGCCAGCCAGCCCTTCACTGATAGCCCTGGATAATGAAGGCCAGACACAATTCTTTGAAGATGTTTAGCTGAATTCAGAAGCAAAAATCCTACCTCCAGTTGGCTTCTCTGTGAGAATGGATGGCCGGCCTTATTTCACAGGCTGGGCAGTTGAGGTTTCAGATGAGCTTAATTGCTCTGTTCCCCAAGTATGGAAAAGGAGGATTGTGACATTGATCCAGGGCTGAGATTTTGCAGATAAAGATAGGGTCATAGAGGGGAATAAGTATTTCAGCAAATTGATTTTTTGTTCTCTACTGTGGAAGTAATTTAAGAAGCAGATTGTCTCTTAATCGAACTTCTCTTCCCTGTTCTCTATCTGTAATATCGCTGTAAAATTCTCTCTATACAAATTTTAGTCTTTTCTTTGCAGTCTGTTTATTATCATCTTTACGAATTCTTTGACTTCACCACCTTCTTGGCACCGCAACGCTAGCCATTGTGATATTATCATAGATTCAGTTTTGCAATCTCATCCTCTTATCTCTATCTCCTCTACCATTTTGTTAGTTTTAGTTCTTATTGTATCTTATGCTTGAAAATATTTGAAGCTTACAGAGTATATCAGTTCCTTATTTTCTCAACTTTTGATTATCTAAGTGGCCTCAACTATCACTCTTTTTTTTTTATAATTTTATTTATTTATTTTTCCCCCCAAAGACCCAGTAGATAGTTGTATGTCATAGCCGCACATCCCTCTAGTCGCTGCACGTGGGACGCGGCCTCAGCATGGCCGGAGAAGCGGTGCGTTGGCGCGCGCCCAGGATCCAAACCCGGGCCGCCAGCAGTGGAGCGCACGCACTTAACCGCTGAGCCACGGGGCCGGCCCTATCACTCTTTTTAAAAAAATGAAATACATAACAGAACAATACACTGTCATAAATTGACCACTTATAAAATTAAGTTCAACCTGAAATCCCTCCCCACTTAACAGAGACCATCTTTTATAATTCACCATGCATTAGTTTGGGCAGGGTCAGTTTATCAATGATTTTTGGATGTTTTAAACAATATGAGACAAATACAGTGTAAGCTGAAATTGTTAATCTTGCAGAAGTTGTAGAATTTCCTGGTTGGTTAGGGAAGTTGATGGCAGAGAACCTGAATCATATGAAAAGTAGTTGATTAATTACCACCTGACAGAGTTTTTTAATTTGGTAAGGATGATGATATGACATGTTGAAAAGATAACTTTGCATATCAGAGTATTGTCAGAGGCCACTGGGAAAATTCATAGTGTTCTCAAATACTACAAAAAAATGACCATTTTTTCGTAAAAGATGTCATACATGATGGCATCATATACTCCTGTCAGAAAATTTGCAATGAAGAAAATTAACACTTGAGTCATTTTAATTCTAACGATTTGTTTATGCTTACTATTAGGTTAAAAAATCTTTTTAGAAATAAAGTGATAAGTGATGTTCTTGCTTAATTTTTAATTTTTTTTAGGAAAAAAATTTTTCACATTAAAAAAATATTTATTTATATTACTTTATGTTGAATTTATTCCTGGGCCCAAAGACTTTCTTTTAATTCACTAACACCAATCCTTTTCAAACTATGCCAAAAAGTTGAAGAAGAGAGAATGCTTCTAAAGTCACCCTAGGGTGTTAGCACTACCCTGATATCAAAGCCAAAGACACTAAGAGAAAAGAAAACTACATGTCAATATCTTTGATGAATAGTGATACAAAAATCCTCAATAAAACATTAGCAAACCAAATTCAGCAGCATATTGAAAGGATTATACATCATTTTGAAGTGAGATTTATTCCTGGAATGCAAGGATGTTTCAATATATGAAAATGAATCAATGTAATAAACCACATTAACAGAATGAAGGAAAAAAACACCTGATCATCTCGATGGATGCAGAAAAAGTGTTTGACAAAAGTAAACACGCTTTCATGTTAAAAACACTAAAAAACCCTCAGAGTAAAAGGAAGTTACTTCAACATAATAAAAGCCATGTACAGAAATCCACAGATAACATCGAACTCATGGGTGAAAGACTGAAAGCTTTTTCTCTAAGATCAGGAAAAAGGCAAGAATGCCCACTTTCACCACTTCTATTCAACATGATATTAGAAGATCTAGCCAAAGCAATTAGGCAAGATAAAAAAAGAAATAACATCCAAATTGGAAAGGAAGAAGTAATATTATATTTGTTTACAAATAATATCTTATACGTTGAAACCCCTAAAAATTCCACATAAATAATTGTTAGAACTAATAAATTCTGCAGACTAGTGGAACACAAAATAAACATGAAAAAATTAGTTGTTCTTCTATACATTAATAATAAGTAATCTGAAAAAGAAATTTACAATCATTATATTTTTATTTACAATAGCATCAGAAAGAGTAAAATACTTAAGAATCAACTTACACAAGGAGGTAAAAATTCCAATGATGTTTTTTACAAAAATAGAAAAATCTATCCTAAAATTCATATGGACTCTCAAGGGACCCTGAATAGACAAAACAATCTAGAAAAAGAAGAACAAATTTGGAGAACTCGCACTTTCTGATTTCAAAACTTACTACAAAGTAATCAAAACAGTGTAGTACTCGCATAAACAAACACAATATACTAACGAAGTAGTATACAGAGCCCTGAAATAAACTTTTACATATACGGTCAAATGATTTTTGACAAGAGTGCAAAGACTATTCATTGGAGAAAGGATAAGTTTTTCAACAAATGGTGCTGGGAAAACTGGATACCCACATGCAAAAGAATGAGGTTGGACCCTTATCTCACACGATATCTAAAAATTAACTCAAAATGGATCAAAGATATAAATGTTACAGTTGAAGCTATAAAATCTTTAGAAGAAAACACAGAGAAAAAGCTGCATGTCATTGGGTCCAAATGCCATTGCCAACAATGATTTCTTCAATATGACACCAAAGACATAAGCAACAACAAAAAAACAAATTGGACTTCATTAAAATGCAAAGGTTTTCTGTATCACAAGATAAAATCAACAGAGTAAAAAGGCAACACACAGAATGGCTGAAAATATTTGCAAATCACATATCTGATAAGGGATTAATAACTAGAATATATAAAGAACTCCTACAACTCAACAATAAAAAAAAACAATTTAAAAATGCACAAAGGACTTAAATACACATTTCTCCAAAGAAGATATAAAATGGTCAATAAACACATGAAAAGATGCTCAACATCACAAAGTATCAGGAAAATGCAAAAATAAAACCACAATGAGATACCTCTTCACACCCATTAGGATAGTTACTATCACAAAATAAGAAAATAACATGTGTTGGTAAGGATGTTGAGAAATTGGAACCCTTATACTTTGATGGTGAGAATATAAAACTGGAAAACAGTATGGCAGTTCCTTCAAAAATTAAAAATAGAATTACCATATGATCTAGAATTTCCACTTATGGGTTCTGAAATGATAGAAAATATATTTATTGGTGTCTGCCTCCAATTCCTGGCACAGAGCTACTGAAAACCTTTTACTTTCCTAAACAATAAGAACACTAAGAGCATCTCTTGTTCTAATATTTGTCTTTGACCCATTCCTTGACACAGAGCTCCTAAAACTTTTGTAATTTCCTAAGTGATAAGAACACTAGGAGAATCTTTTGTTCTATTGAGGCAACTCTGGGTGGGCTCTTGGATGGGGGCTGGTCACCAGAAAGACCAAGCCCTCATTAGAAGCTTGGAATTTTTAGCCCTACCCCTTATCCTCCAGAGAGGGGAGAGGGGCTGGAAACTGAGTTAATAATTGATCATGCCTACGTGAGGGAGCCTCCATAAAAATCCCAATAGAAGGAGGTTCAGAGAGCTTCCAGGTTGACAATGACAAGGAGTGCTTGAAGAGTGGTGCATCTGGAGATTGCATGAAAGCTCTGTGTCCCTTCTCACATATCTTTCCCTATGCACCACTTCCAACAGGCTGTTCTTGAGTTATATCCTTGTATAATAAACTGGTGATCTAGGAAATGTTTCTCTGAGTTTTGTGAGCCACTCTAGCAAATTAATCAAACCCAAGGAGGAGGTTGTGGGAAGCTCTGGTTTACAGCCAGTCAGTCAGAAGTACAGGAAACAGCCTGGGCTTCTAACTAACATATGAAGTTGAAGTGAGGTTGGGTGGGTGTGCAGTCTTATAGGACTGAGCCCTCAACCTGTGGAATCGGATGTATCTCTGTGTTGACAGCATCAAATTGAGTTGAATTATCTGACGACCAGCTGCCATTCCAAGTATTTCTTGTTGGAGGTGTGGGGAACCCTCCTCCATGTGAAAAAATGAATCTCAAACACCATTTATGGGTATACATCCAAAATAAGTGAATGCAGAGGTATAAAGACATATATGTACACCCGTGTTCTTAACAGCATTACTCAAAATAACCAGAAGCTTGAAGTAAGCCAGGTGTCCATCAAAGGATGAATTGACAAAAAAGAAAAATGTGGTTTATAACATAATGGAATACCAATCACCCTTAAAAAGGAAGGAATTCTGGGTCCGCCCGGTTGTGCATGCGGTTAAGTGCGTGCGCTCTGCTGCGGTGGCCAGGGGTTCACCGGTTCGGATAATGGACACGCACTGATGCACTGCTTGGCAAGCCATGCTGTGGCGGCTTCCCATATAAAGTGGAGGAAGATGGACATGGATGTTAGTCCACGGCCAGTCTTCCTCAGCAAAAAGAGGAGGACTGGCAGATGTTAACTCAGGGCCGATAGTCCTCACCAAAAAACAAAAAAAAAAAAGGAAGGAATTCTGACGTATGCTATGACATGGATGAACCTTGAAGACTTTATTCTAAGTGAAATAAAGCCAGCCACAAAAGGAAAAATACTGTATGATTCTACTCATATAAGGTACTTAGAGAAGTCAAATTCATAGGAATAGAGAGGATAATGGTGGTTCCCAGGGGCAAGAGGGAGGGATAACAGGGAGTTGTTGCTTAATGGGCACAGAGTTTCAGTGCAAGGTGAAAATAGTTCTGTGGATGGTTGGAAGTTATGGCTACACAATAATGTGAATGTACTGAATATCACTGAACTGTACACATAAAAATGGTTAAAATGGTCAATTTTATGTTATGCATATTTTATGACCATTAAATAATTAATTATTTTCAACAAATGAACGAACATTAGCTACATGCAATAGCATGGATGAATATCACAACCATAATGATACATAAAAGAAATTATATTCAAAAGGCTATGTATTGTATAATTCCATTTATATAAAATCCAAAAAAGAAACAAAACCGAGGTCTGGCTTCCAGTAATGGTGGAGTAGCTTGTTGAACTAACACTCTCACAGATAACAGTGATAAAATCTGCATAAAATATTTTATATATTTATTGTATATACATATTGTATATATATATATATAGTATATACATATTGTATATATATAGTATATATATATACTTTATATATATATATTTACATAGACTCATGTATCTATATGTAATACACATACAATAAATGTGTATATGTGTGTATGTATAAATCTCTTCCAAAGCAGGCAGAACTGAGAGGGAGTCTTCCCTTGAATGATGGGAATTGCACCAGGAGATATTTGTAAGCTTGAGGCTTTTAACTCAAAGCATTCCAAAATCTGTACGTGGCCCAGACAGGGGAGAAACTACAGTCTTACTTGTAATGTTAGAGGATGTATTTTGGGGCTGCCAGAGTAGCTGGAAAGTTAGGGGAGAAATTCTGGAAAGGAGGGAGCCACTAAGAGGAAAATCTCAAAATATGTATGAAAGTCTCCCCCACACACACACCAAATTGGCAGATCTTTGAACAACACACATGCAGGGTAGGTCCCAGAGGGACTATTGTAAAAACAGCAGTTGGAGGATGAAAGATCTGATTGAAGATTTCAGCTATGCCCACTGTAAAGGAGATAGGATTGGAGTTTCAGTCCAGCCAAGTTAACTCCCTGCTAGAAAAATAACAACACTCTTCAAAGGAATACAATAGAATCCAAAGTCTCTATAACTATCATACATGATTTCCGGTACACAATTTAAAAAAGCATGAGATTTGAAGAAATAGGAAAATGTAATCCATATATGACCAAAAGCAGGCAGTAGAAACTATCCCCAAGTTGTTGCAATTAGCAGACTAGGATAAGAAATTAGCTTTTATAAAGATGATAATGGTGGTAAAGAAACATATTCTCATAATGAATGAACAGATGTGGAAACTCAGCAGAGATATGGGAATTATAAAAACGAACCAAATAGGAAGATGAAATAAAAAAAGTACTTATGAGTTTACCAGTAGATTAGAAACAGTAGAAGAAACATGAAGACAGAGCAATAGAAATTATCCAGTCTGAAGAAAAGAATGTAAAATTTTTGAAGGAAGATGAAGACAGCCTTACAACCTGTGAGATGATTGAGTCCCCAGCAGAGAGAGGAATGACAGAAAAATTAAATGAGACAGAAAGGCAAATCAATAAGTAATAACATAAAACTTCCAAAATTTGGTGGAAAATCTAAAATTTTAGATCTAAGAAAGTCAACAAACCCACAAAATAAAATACAAAATAAAACCATACCTTGGCACATGATAGTCAAGCTGTTAAAATCCAAAGATAAAAAGAAAATCCTGAAAGCATTCAGGGAAATACATACATACCAGGGAAGACATTACATAGAAGGAGAAATAACGTGAATGAAGGATGATATATTAAAAAAAAAAAAATAGACAAATCAACAACAAATTCACATCTTTCAAGTACAGAAAGAAAACCCAAAAGTCAACACAGGATCCTATATTTAGCAGAACTCACTTTCATAAAGGAAGCAGAAGCCACAACAGGATACCACACACCAATTAGATGGCTGAAATAAAAAAATAAAATTGCAAATACCAATAAAATTGCAACTACAAAGTGCTGGTGAGGACTAGGAGCAACTAGAACTGGGAATGCAACATGATAGTTGCATTCAGACAACAGTTTAGCAGGTTCTTATAAAGTTAAACATATACTTATTATATGACACAGATATCCCACACCTAGGTATTTAGTGAAACAAATTGAAAACTAATGTTTAAGGAAAAATCCTTGTGTGAATCTTCATAGCCATTTTATTCATAATTGTCAAAGATGGAAGCAAACTAAATGTCCTTCATAAGGTGAATGGAGAAAGAAACTGTGGTGCATCGGTACATTAGAATACTACTTGGCAATAAAAAGGATAAACTCTTAATTCACACAACAACATGGATGAATCTTGGATGCATTTCTCTAAGGGAAGGAAGCCAGATTCAAAAGGCTATATAGTATATGATTCCATTTATATGACATTCCAGCAAAGGCAGAAATACAGGGATGGAAAATGATCAGTGGTTGCCAACGGATGGAGTGGGGGAAGGGGTTGACTACAAAGTGACAGCATGAGAGAAATTTGGGGGTGAATAAAACAGCTCTGTATGGTACTGTGGGGGTGGATATACGACCATAAAGTTGTCAAAACCCATAGAACTGTACACCACAAAGAGTGAATTTTACTCTGCAAATTTTAAAAATCAATCAGGATGCTAGGGAACTCAGATGGAATGAAGTGACAAATGAATCTCACTGTATTATGAGCATGTGACATAACCACACTGAAGGTGTGGAGATGAAAGGTCCTGACCTGAGTAACTGTGGAAGACAATGTTTTGACGGGATATTGTAAAACTAATGTACTCGACACAAATACTGTACTCTAGGTGGTAAGTTTGTTTTTCATAAGGGTATGGATTAGCAATTCTGAAAGTAGTTGACACATTAGTAAATATATTGTAGCTAACTGGAGTTAAGTTTCTCACTGTTGGTGAAAGAAGTTACAAATAAGCAAAAGGAGAATGCTAGAATAAACTCTGTGGTGCTGGATTGGAGTTGGAATTATCAGTATGAATCCATGTCTCTTTTAATATATCTATCCAGATAGACAGATTGATAGATAGACTGATAGATCGATTGATAGATGTGTATACCTGAGTTTATATTCATACATACATTTCCAAGCTCTGCTGAGAGGGTCTAGAAGCAGTGACACCCTAGTATCAATGAGCACACCTAGCTCCTAGATCTTGGTTTCTAAATATCATTTTCCAATAAAAATAAGCAGGTTTTCTTGGAGAAATGGGTACTTCTAGGGCTGGAGATGGAAAATACAAGATAAGCCTGGAGCATCTTGTAGTGCCAGGAAGTCTGAAAGTGCTTTAAAAAAAAAACACAGAAAATGATGAGATGTGTCAAAAGCAATCAATCTGAAAGACTTCCCAATGGCTCAAGTTGGAAAACTGTGAGCAACAAAATAAATAATGGTAGCATTGGATTATTACCCAGAGAATAAAATAAATATCCATGAGTCTATACTGATATAAAAAAGATTAAATAAGAAAGAAAGAAAAAAGGGGGAAAAAAGAATGAAAGAAAGAGAGAAAGAGAGGAAGAAGGAAGGGAGAGGGAGGAGGGGAATCTTCCTCACAGAATTCCAAATAATAACCGCAGCTGGATAGCGTGAAATAGAAAATTGCCACTAGAACACCACAGTAATAATTACTGTGGGCAAGACTGACTGGTGAATGCAAAAACTGTGGGTGAAACTTAAAGAAGAAACAGTACATTTGCAGAACCTCAAAGCATCTACCACCAAATACTTAACTTTTTTCTCTTAATTTATTTAAAAGTCCTATGACTATTTAAAGCAAAAATTATAACACTGTATTGTGGGATTTATAACATGAGTAGATGTAAAATTTATGAAAACAATAGCACAAAGGTCAGACAGAGTTAAGTGGAACTGTTCTGTAGCAAGGCTTCTATATTTTACATTGATTAAATTGGTGCAGTATTAAGTCTAGGTAGGCTGTGATATGTTAAAGATGTATATTGTAATCTGGAACAACCACTAAAAAGTGCAAAATGTGTGTCACTTAAATGCTAATAAAGGAATCAAACAGCATACAAAAAGCTTTTGTACAAGAATGTTCGCAGGAGATGACCTGCAAGTCCCCAGGAGGAAGACGAGCACACTGTGGGGCATCCACAGAGCAGAACACCCTAAGCCGTGCCAAGGAGCAAATGCTGACACACACATGCTGGGTGAGTCTCATCAACCTCGTGCCGAGGGAGGCAAGCTGGACAGAAAACAATACACGTGGGATGATTTCAGCCAAGATGAACCTATGGTGAAAAAACCAGAACAGAGGTTGCCTCAGGGGAAGGAAAAAATTGCCTGAGAATGAACAGGAAGGAGTTTTCTGGGGGTGTTGGAAACATTCTATTCTTAAAGGGGTGAAGGTGGGGCCGGCCCGGTGGCGCAAGCGGTTAAGTGCGCGCGCTCCGCTGCGGCGGCCCGGGCTTCGCTGGTTCGGATCCCGGGCGCGCACCGACGCACTGCTTGGTAAGCCATGCTGTGGCGGCGTCCCATATAAAGTGGAGGAAGATAGGCACAGATGTTAGCCCAGGGCCGTCTTCCTCAGCAAAAAAAAAAAAAGAGGAGGATTGGCGGATGTTAGCTCAGGGCTGATCTCCTCACAAAAAAAAAAAAAAAAAAAAAAAAAAAAAAGGGGTGAAGGTTATATGGGCATGTTTATTTGCCAAAACTATAGAATTGAGGTTTGTGCCTTTCACTGTACATCTTACCTCCACACACACACAAAAGACTAAAAAAATAATAAAGTGAGGTGGGAATGGGATGGAGTGTGGATGAAACAAAAATGGCAGATGATTAGTAGTTGTTGAAGCTGGGTGATGGGCCTACTATGCTATTTTGTTTTTTAGTATATTGTTTAAATTTTTCTGGCATCCACAGAGCAGAATGCTCTCAGATATTGTTCTGTAATAAAACAGAAATTTTCTGTAATAAAACACTTGTATAAGAAGACAAACTTGATATACAGTGTTTTTTGGTAAGATATTGGTTACCTTTGAGGAGGAAGGAGGAAGAAAGGGATTGTCCAGGTCTGAGTGAAGCTGCTGCTAGTTCTTGGTCACACAAGTATCTTCACTTTATAATAATTCTTTGAGGTTTACATGGATGACTTCTGCATATATTTCTGTACGCATGTTATACATCAATAAACATTTTAAATCCTGCATATTTGCACAAAGATCCTAACTCAATATCTCAGAATAACAGCAGGGTTTTGTTTTAAAGTGGAACACATTCACTCATGACATCATCAGATGGATTTTAATACTCCCAAGTATCTATTAATGCCCTCACCCTGTGTGGTCCCCTGGGTCTTTCCATTCTTGCCTCAATTTGGTAACTGGCATGGTTTTGAGATTTTATGATGTCATCTTTCTCCAGCAAGTTCCACTCCCACGATGATGCTCACCAAGGCCTCGACACCTAGCACAGTGCAGTGTTCACAGCATGCACTCAAGACCTGTGGGACTGGGTTGAATGAGGAACAAAACGAGGAGTACATGATGTTCGTAACTTATGTCTAGGTGCCATATCATGACTTAGGAAATTGGTAGGGTTTTTCGATAGATTTGCTATGTTTTCTAATTTTTCCTATTGAAAACAATGGGAAATAGGGTCTCAGAGTTCTTTCTCAGAGACAGTCTGACATTTCAGGCACAGATTACTGACAATTATTAATGGCATATGACTTTCCCACCTCATCTTAGTTTTAAGTTTTTAACTCCTTACCTCGGAAATGACATAACTTTGCTTCTTCTAAATCTTGTAGTAATACTGATGCTCCGGAAAGTCGGGCCATGGATATTCTGCTGTTGTGCATCCTCTCTGCAAAGAAGTGGAGCTGTGCATCCACCAGTCTGAGAAGCATGTGGTGCTGTAGTATTTGGAGTCAGAGTAGCTAAATGGAAAAATGACTTCAGAGAATTATCACCATAACCCCCAACAGCAACAAATTATTTTGCTTAATTATTTTGTGATTCTGAGGGTATATTTAAAAAGGGATATTAAAACTGGTTGCCAAGGAGCCAGCCCTATAGTAGAGCAGAAATTGCATATTACCTTCCTACACAAACTTGCCTAACATAGTGGGAAAGAGCAACGAGAAGTTTTGGTGCTGTTGCCTGTGTTAACGAGGCCAAGAGGTCCACACTGGGATAAAGAAGTCCAGTGAACAAGCCTGTGTGCAGCGTTGGACAAGGGGCATGAGTGTGGTTACCCAAAGTGGCTTAGGGGTCACTTACCAGTGCATCTGAGTTTCCTGTCTGTACAATGCAGGAATTGGGGCTGTGCACTGTGATGTTTTCTCCTTTTTATGACATGTCTCAGGGCAGTCCTTCTAAGATGCCTGACCAAGGTATGGGCCCTTCAGGTGGGTGGGGTCCAAAAGGAGGATCTCTGCAGCGACCCTGACCACGGGGTCCAGAGGGAGGATCATGGCAGCCTGGAGGGATGCAGGGGATGGTAGGACCGGTGGCCTTGAAAAGGCAAATTCCAGGATCCCAGGCACCCGGTATTTCCATTTTAGATATTGAATTTACTTTTCAACTACTGACCAAGGTGCTTCCAATAGGGCTGCAAGCATCCTCAGCAACAGCTAGTCTGGTGAGCCCCACACCTACCTGAGTACCGGGCTCAAGGGATGCAGTCCATCCTCACTGCGCATACTCTGGGGGGTACACAGGGCATGAAGGGTGGGTGTGGTATAGAGAAGAGGCGGGGTAGAGAGTGGGGTGGAGAAGCAGAGGATTGGGGCCCAGGGACGGAGGGACGAGGCAGGAATTGGGGCCCCTAGCTGTGCATGCTGGGAGCTTTTGTCTCTTAACTGCTCCCAGCAGGCAGCCTGTAGGGCTGCAGGACTACAACTCCCAGGATGCTCTGGGCACAGGGCGGTGCCTAGCCCTAGGGGGAGGAACAGGGTGGTGTGTGTTTGGCTGAGGGCAAAACCGTCATTGGTTGCAGACACTTGTCCTGCACCTGCTCCACGTGGACTGAGCCCCGGAGGGATGTGATGGGACGAGAAGGACCAGGGAGTTAGGAGGGTGTGGCGGCTGCGTGGGCAGCCTCGGGCCTGCAGCGTGCAACTGCTTTTGTCCAAAGTTGAAGCCAGACTCATCCCTCTTCCACACCGCCTCCCTCCGTGGCTTGATTCCTCCTCCCACCTGCATGCCTGTGGGTCTTTCCACAGCCTCCTACCTAGTCCAGGGCCAGGTGCTTCTCTAAAATGCTTATGGGAACTGGTTTGACATCCCAGAAACTTTCCACTTTGCATGTTGCCCTCTGCCTTCTCCAGCCAAAGTGCCAACATTTCATTAGCTTTTGGGAGAAATTCGCCCTTGTGGCCCCTCTTACAAGCACAACTTAAGAGCTTTGCAGGGTGGTAACATTGGCTGTTGCTTGCCTTTTTTGCAGATGTGGAAGTTGAGGCATCCTTGAGGTTAATCACTGGTTTCCCCAGGATCCGCTAAGAGCAGAGGAGAACAAGCCAATTCCCAGGAAAGTATCTAGTAGGCCATTTTCACCAACCCATTCCAGTGTAGAGGCCTCTGAAACAGCATCCTTAAGATGAGAATAGCTTAAGCATTTTGCCCTTTAGATTGATCACCTAATCTCAGCTCAGGCCTGAGTGGCCAGTCTCTCAGAGACACAGGTGACGACTCTGATCCCTCAGGAAGAGACCGGTGGTCCACCTTTGGGAGACGGATGTGTAAGGTAGACAGCACTTGGGCAGCATTTGAAATTCGTCAGCTTTAACATCTCTGCTTTGGATTCCGGCAAAGTTCCCGGATAAACACGCCCAGGGATAGTCAGATGTACCGTATTCTTTAAAAATTGATTAGAATAGTGAAAGGAACAGAGCATAAAATAGCTTGCTTATTTGCAAAAGATGAAATGCAAGCAAGATCTTCTTGTCAATTTTTTTCTGTTTATTCTCTTGGCTGTACTGTACACTTGAATGCAGAAATAAAAAATTTGAATGGCCAAAATCTCTTTTCCTGAGATTGGTAAATTAATTTAAAAGTTCTATTGAAACCTGTGGAGGAGTGGTTAGCAGCTTTCACGACTTATGTCCTCCCCAAAAATCTGGGCATTGATCTACATGAAAAAAAGTCCTTGTTTATATTACACATCCCAGTAGGTTACATTTCCGATTCCTGAATGTGGGATATTATCAAAACAACTGAAAAACCTGGTCATGGAAACTGGACCCTGTCACTTTGTCAAGAATTTGCCTCTTTATGAATAAATGACACATGAATTCTCTAACATTTTTGTAAAATGTTATTTTGTAAAATGGACGAGAAACTCTGTGGTGTCTCTGAATGTGGCAAGACAGGGAATTCTCTTTAGACCACATCCTCGGATTCTTCTCTCGTGTTCAATAGGCCCAGGTGATAGTCCGTGTGGTCAGGTGCAGCGCTGCTCCCCCAGCGCCCAGTGTTCCATCCCACTCTGGCCTGTGCATTTTTCAGGGGGTTCTGACAACACTCGTCCACATGGGTTGGAAGGAGACATTGAAACATGAGGATATTCATCATCTTAAAACAAGAATTAATGGAGAGGAAAGTTTTGGGGTGTGTGTGCTCCGATGCACTGCTGTTGAGGTGTGGCTGCAGTGACCACTGTGCCCCCAGCGTCCCCACAATGGCTTTCTCAGATGTTTGATCTCCTAGCGCAACCACAACAGCTGTTGACAGAGCTGGGCGCTCATCGTGGTTCAGTGTCTTCCATCAGATTTTGTGGCTCTTACCCTCCTCTGCTTGCCCCTTTCCTATTCCTATCTGCTGTGTTGATTGCTTTGTAGTTGTTTTCTAGGAGCCACTGTGTGTAACTGTATTTCGCAGTGTCTTTAGGGACCCACCCTCACTACACGAGTCATTGTACAACATTGACTTATCCAGGTGTAGCCCGTGTTCGTCCTCTCCAGTGGAGCTGTGAAGAACCCTGCTTAGTCAGAGCTCCTCTCACTCTCATGCTGCTTACGAAGCTGGGCATCTCGTCTTTGGTCTCATTAACATTATTCTTTTCATCGATTATTCTGAAGTCAGATACAACTTTGTTAATAATGTGGACACTGGCTGTCACAGGCACTTTTATGTATCTTCCCCAACAGCTCTGTGAAGTAGACCTGTGATCCCCATTCTACAGGGGGGGGGACACTGAGGCTCAGAGAGGTCGAGTAGCTTCCTTCACTTCACAAAATTTCTTGGTACATTTTGAATCTCCACTTGGAACTCCGCCTCTCACCCCATCCTGAGTCCATTATCTGCTTGATGGCAGTCACCTTGCATAAACAGGCCCCGGGCAGGCAGTGGACTAGTTGGGCGTGGTCCTCCGGCTTATCCTGGGAAGGTTCTAGGTTTATTGCGAGAGCTGGAGCAGTGGACACTGACCATCACTCGCCTGGAAGGTTTGTTATGTAGAAATACTCTTTTTGCGGGTGTCATGTCTTCTTTGTCTTCATTGCTCCCCTGGGCTTTCTCCTACAGTCCGTGCTGTGCAGTAACATACAGTACAGAGACTGGTGAACATAATACTGTTGCCCTGCACAAAATGGCCACATCACTCATTTTTCTAATTATGAAAGAAATACATCCTGTTAAAAATGTCAAATTACACAGATCTATAGAAAGCGAAACCCTCCACTTTCATCCTCTTCCCTGAAAACTCACTCCTCTACTCAGAGGGAACTGTTGTTAACAAGGTGGGGTTTATTCTTCTGGACATTTCCTATGTATTTATAAACACACATAAAGTTTTTAACATAAATTACATAACTACATCGTTTTGCAATTTGCTGTTTCCTAAACCATATATCATAGACGTTTCCCGTTATCAGTGCACATCATTCTAACTTACCATTTTAAATGTTTTAGAGGTATTCCAAAGAACAGGAATACCATAATCTGTTTACTTCTTCTTTGATAGAAATGGGATTACATCCAGCTTCACTATTGTACATAACGCTGCAGTAAGATCATTGTATGGAATTTATTGCACTGCTATTCAACTGCTCAGTTTGCTTTGTTTCCTTTTAGTGAGAGACTATGATATATTTTTAACATTTTTATGGGAATTATTTTATAGGGAAATTAATTTTATCACTGAATAAATACATTTATGGGGAAATTGGCCTTCAAGGTCATCCATCTCAGTATTCTGGAGAAAAATCTTGAAACTTAGAAGGTATTATGCTTGCTCCATCACATTCTAACGAGTCATGTTAACAATTTAAAGTTGAATGTTTGAATAGCCTCTACTCTCTCTGTTCAGAAGGATGACTTTTTCTTGTCTTGAAAACTTCTGACTCCAGGGGCTCTCAGTTGGACTTCAGAGAGGATAAGATATTGGTGTCGCATCAGTTTCTCTTCAGCTGTAGGCTGAATCTTCCAAAGATCATAGAATTGAGCATGGTCCAATCGATATATATGATTTGGGTCAAAAATTCAAAGTAATGAACCCAAGATAGGAATCTATAACTTTTGTTCTTAATAAAGAATTTCCTTTGAGGACCTGCCCAGTGGCACAAGCGGTTAAGCCCACACACTCCGCTGCAGCGGCCCGGGGTTTGCCGGTTCAGATCCCAGGCACACAGCGATGCACCGCTTCTTAAGCCATGCTGTAGCAGTGTCCCATATAAAGTAGAGGAGGATGGGCACGGATGTTAACCCAGAGCCGGTCTTCCTCAGCAAAAAAGTGGGGGATTGACATTGGATGTTAGCTCAGGACTGGTCCTTCTCACACACACACACAAAAAAACAACAGAATTTCCTTTGATATTCTTAAGTCTCTGTGATTACTAGTAAAAACTCACCTATGGGTGAAGAGATTTGGTTCTGCTGGCAATGTCTGGCTTGAACATCCATAGTTAAGCCTGCCACATCTGTAGGTAGATTAGACTTGACCTCTTGATGACCTCTGCCCTTGGTCTTTGACCGGGGAAAAATAAGAATTTTAAAAAGCTGCTGTTATTAGCACTCAATGCTAGAAATGCCCATTAAAGAGTGAGTTTCATTTGGTAAACCAAAGGGAATATAAGCAAAACAATGTCTTTAATATCTATAAAATTTCAAAAAATTCTCATTTTTTAAAATGTAACTCTGTTTTTGCCACAGTGAAAACTGTGTATATATAGGAATGAAATATTCCTCTGTTCATTTCTTAAGTTGTTTCCATTGACTTGGATTTATCCTCTAATCCGTATTCCAACTGTGAAAGAACGTCTTGGTCCTTGAAAGAAAAGAAGCCATTGAAATTTGATTTTCTTTTAGCTCGGCATCCTACAGGTTTGAGGAATAAATGATCATGTAATGATACAATGATTTTGAAATCTAATTGTAAATTAGAGGGGTGTAAGGGATGATTGAATGGTGTTTCATCCTCATGGTCAGGGGTATTGTACACATGGACATGTAAACACAATTCAGAAAGCTGCTTCAGCCCCGTGACATCCCTGAGAACCACAGTTCAGGGAGGATCTAGGCACACAGCCATCTGCCTCGATCTCCTGGGTTACATGTAGATCCAGCTGTCTTGAAAGTGGCTTTAGAGCAGCTATCTATTTCTCCCCTACCTTCTCTCCAGCTTATCTCAAAAAGTCTTGACTATCATATTTTAAAGTAAGACCAATTATAGTTATTTATATGAGCTTCTTGATCATTATTGCAGAGTAATAATCAGGCATACCATTAAATATCATTTAATTGATCTAATTAAATTTGTTGTACCTTATAATTGATTAGAACACTAAGTTTAGTTTAGAGTTTCATATTCACCAAATCTGTTAATCTACTGACAACTGCCATGTGCCTCACTCCTCTTAGAAGTGTATCTTTGGCCCATCACAAGATTTTAATGAATGAAATCATCATAAATTAAGATAATGTACTGTCTTTTGGATGATAGGGAGGCAGATGGGTCCATTTTGGAAATATGCCCATCTGTCTTTGCTCCCCATGGGAAGTTTCTGGTCACTAGGTCTCCAGGTGGCTTGCACAAGCCATAGGTCTGTAATAGCTTGGTGCCTCTCCTTCTAATTGGGGTAGAAATAAAAGAGGTCAGAGAGCCTTATTAAAGTTTTGGTTGCATGAAGTCTTCTATGAAGACCATCCATGCATATTGTTCTGGGTAACTCTCTGTTCCTAGGACTACTAGTTACTTAAAGCGCTTGTCAGGAACTGTGAAAGGCCTGATATTTTACCTTACCTGCAAGTTAATAAGTCAGCCTACCATGGTCTTATAGATCTTGGCAAAAGACATGAGACCCATGGGTCAGAGACAAAGGACTTAATGTCACAGCAATAGCAGTGGCCAGAGTATCAGCATTTGCACCGGTTCACTAAATCCCACTTCTTACAGGGTGATACACAGTGGGCCGGGTGACATGCAGAGGTTTGCAA
Organism: Diceros bicornis minor; assembly: GCF_020826845.1. NCBI lineage: Eukaryota > Metazoa > Chordata > Mammalia > Perissodactyla > Rhinocerotidae > Diceros > Diceros bicornis. The sequence goes on from NC_080748.1 coordinate 2,215,801, forward strand.
GAATTCAGAGCTTAAGGAACTCAAATCTTTGATAATGGGCAGGAAGTCTGCTGACCTTTGCCCCAGGGAGGGGTGTTATTTCTATTATACTGGGCAGTAAGCAAGCCTGCCCTTTGCTCCAGAGGAGGTCACTATTTCTGTCTTCCAAGGCTGACAGCTCTACACACATCCTTGAAAAGATAACCTGGTTTTACTGGCTTTCAAAGATAAGCTTGAATGAGAATCAATCATCATTCAGTTCTTCTGTTTCCTTTATTGAGTGTGCAAATATGCTCTTTTCTCTGTAAAGTTCACTAACTTTATTCATACATAAGGGATGCTTTTGGTTTTATTTATTAAGTTGAAATTTTCTTATTAGAGCAAATAATGAAACTATTATGGGTTGGATCTGAAAGTATGCTTTTCCAAGAAAAGGTGAATGATCAGTGCTCATAGAACTTTGCCACAAGGAGCTCATAGCAACTTAAATGATTTTAATTTGATTACTGTTTTGTACAACTTTCTTCCATCTTACTTCATCCTCTCTGCTTCCAGTAACTCTCATATGGGAATGGGGCAGTTTCAGGGATTCACTGAACTCATTTACAATATTCAAATGGTTTTCTCTGTTATATTGTCTTTATTGAGGTAATGTTGACATACAACATTATATTAGTTTCAGGGGTACAACATAATGATTCATTGTTTGTATATATGTTGAAATGATGACCACAATAAGTCCAGTTAACATCCATCCCCATACATAGTTACAAATTTTTTTCTCTTGTGATGAGGACACGGTGTATTTCAAGGTGCAGAGGAATCAACGATTATGTCTTACTTTTCCATATACAGCTTGATGGATTTGGACCTAAGTATACACCCTTGAGACTGTCACCACCATCAAGGCCACAAACATATCCATCACCTCCCAAAGTTTTCTCTCAACTCCTTTTGTACTATTATTCTGTGGTAAGAACTCTTAATATCTACTCTATTAGCAAATGTGACGTATGCAATACAGTCTTGTCAGCTGTAGGTACTATGCTTGTCCTACATCTCCAGAACTTATTTATCTTGATAACAGAAATTTTGTATCCTTTGACCATCAGCTCCTTATTTATCCATCCCCCCAGCCCCTGGTAACCACCATTCTAACCTGTGCTTGTATGAGTTTGACTATTTTAGATTCCACATATAAGTGAGTATTCGCCTTTCTCTGTCTGCCTTATTTTACTTAGCATAATGTCTTCCATGTTGTCAAAAATGGCAGAAATTCCTTCTTTTTTCAAGGTTGACTAATATTGCATTTCTTTATCCATTCATCCATCAGTGACATTTATGTTACTTCCGTGTCTTGGCTATTGTGAATTAGCTGCAATGAACATTAGAGAGCAGGTATCTCGTTGAGACCCTGATTTCAATTCCTGTGGGTATATACTAGAAGTGGGATTGCTGCATCATATGTTAGTTTTCATTTTTGGAGGAAGCTCACTGTTTTCCATAATGGCTGTACTAATTTACATTCCCACAAGGGTTCCTTTTCTCCACATCCTCACCAACATTTGCCATCTTTAGTTTTTTTGATAATCACCATCTTAAAAGGTGTGAAGTGATAGCTCATTGTGGTTTTGATTTGCATTCCCTGATTAGTGATGCCGAACACCTTTTCATACACCTATTGGTCCCTTGTATGTCTTCACTGGAAAAAGTCTATTCTGGTCCATTGCCCATTTTTTAATTGATTTTTCTTTTTGTTATTGACCCAACACAAAAAAAGAGAACAAAATTTTCAGGCATTATGGGTGCTTCCCAGTTGATGCAGATGGTTTTGTTTTTACAATGGTACCAAAAGATAATGTTTCATGTTTTTTCTTCAGTTTGTTATAAGACCAGCAGTAGCTACGGCATGGCAGATAATTGGGAACATCTTGGTTTGGAGGTTTACAACATAAATGAGTGGTAAGGAATTTTTTATTATTCCAAGGAAAGTATTGAGATCATAGTCCATGGAATCCAGGATTGATAGGTGTAGGAGGAACTTAAGGTGGGGATCGGTGATCTGGCATTACTTCTGATCTTGAGGGACAGGTATCTACTGTATGAGTGTTTGAATAAAAGTATTAGAGATCAGGAATTTGTGGTGACTGAATACGTTTTCTGAATTATTTACTTTTGACCATAATCGTTTGGATTATGTGAACATCTGGGATATGGGAGTAAGTCGTTAACAGGGGGTGGTTGATAATGTCACTATTGATTTAACTTCTATGAACACCAAGTGGTCAATGGATTAAGCAAATGAGTAGTCAGAAAACACAGAAATGGTAGGATTTGGGATTTAGTAAAGGTTTGGGGACCGACTGCCCTGAGAGGGAGTGTCAGGACTTGTGCGGTTTAGAGTGACAAGGACAAGAATATAATAGAAACACACTCAAACAGGGAGGGGTGTTAACAGGATGGGGGAGGAGAAATGATCTGGAGTAGCCTTGAATTTTGACCTGGAGCTTTCTGTTCTTGATGCAAATTTGCCTGATGACATCCCAGGACACAAGTCAGATCTATCCCTGGAGGACAGAGGGAGGGTGGAAGTACAAAACAACCAGGATAATTGTCCTAAAAAGTCAGGGTTCCTTTGTCATTTGACCCAATTTCATGATTTACTTTTGTAGGGTAAAAGGAAAAGAAGGATGATAGTCACATCTTCACAGAGGAAGCAGTGTAACTGTGGGAACCAGTCCAAACCAAAGCCTGGTTTAAGCATCTTCAACCCTTTGAGGATGTCCAGTGACATATTCAAGAGGCCGGATACTAGAATCCCATCCCATTCTGGCAGTGACGGGTCTCTGGGAGGACACTTTGGACCAGCCCCACCAGGTCTGCTGGCCCGAGAGACCGCAAGGACTCCAGGCCTGCAGCAATGCAGGACAACTGGTAAGTCCTTTCAATCTTGCCAAAGCGTTGCAAAAACTTACACGTAGTCACACAGGTGAATCCCTGCCAGGTGTGCTCGCAGGTAGTCTGCACTCCAGGTTCCATGCCCACTCCTGCCGGTCTTCAGATTTGGCAGAGATGATTCCAGGAGCTGATCTGGGCATTCCACAGTTCCACTGTCAACAATTTCTGGCGACTGAGGAAGGTATCAGGAAGGAGGAAAGGGCAGTGAAGAGCACAGGAGAGAGACTGGTGGTAGCACTGATGGCGGACAGACTTGCTAGCGAGGCAGAGAAAGTGAGGGGCCAAGAAGGACGTCCTGACAGCAGATGAAATGGAGCAGGCACCTCAGTGAGGTCTCTTGGCAGCGTCCCTAATGTTTCCTTGCTTTGAGCTCTTGAAACTTTAAAACATACCAATACGTTTCTTTTATTAAACTCTGCTGCATGAAATAGAAAATATAGACAGTGGTTTCTTTCTGAGGTGAGAGGTTGAGTTTCAGGCGAGGACAGAAAAATCTTTTTTCATGCTGTTCTCTCATTTTCCTTTACTATGCACATTATTTATTTTTACTTTCAAGTCAGCAGAGAGTTATCAACGTCACGGGATGATTCAGTTTTTCCCCACAGTCACAGTAAAACCTACTTAAAGTGGATTATTCTTTTTGTGTAATATTCCAATAGATTCCAAAATATTATTTCAAAAGCACTTCGATGTCTATGTTCTCAAATTAGATATTTACTTCTAAGTCTCCATTTTTATGTTCTTTGTTGCATGCTACTTCAGAGTTGCATCTAAGGAAATACCAGATTTCCCTCAGTTTTTTAGATCCATATGTGTTGGAAATTTTATTCATGTAGATGGACACGGCAGTTGGGGGATCGTGCTATTATCAAAAGAGGCCTTTTCAGCATCAGTAATCTGACAAGAACCCACTGCTTGTTGGGATTCAATTGTCTATTTGGGGGATCAATCTTTCACTGTTGGCACTTCGCTTTCTCTTTGGAGGGAAAGTATGGCCTTCCCAGTTTTTTCATTACCAAACCACTTTCCTGGGTGGTTATGCTGTGTCAGGAAGGGCCTGGGATGCCGGGAACCAGAATTCATCCTCAGCTTCTGGCTGTCCTGAGAAGGCTTCCCTGACAGAGTCCAACCTGTGTGTCTGGGTGACACTTGCAGCCATCAGAAAGGAGGCGATATCTCACAAGTGCCAAGCGATTCATCTGGCCCTCGTCTTACAGGGTGTTCCCAAGGGAAGAGCTTCAAAATGCCACTTAGTAACCCTTTGAAAGCTTCTAGTCATGTGGTAGGTTCTCGGTGTGAGCTCAGAGCAGTGTCTATTCACCATCAGATGGGGAGCATTTCAGTATTTTAATTGGTAAGGCTGTGTTCATGTACGTCCATGGATCATCAGTTCCGTGGCTTTCCCTGCTGGAGCCCCCCACACCTCCGTCATACCTGATCTTTCAAAGCTCCAAACAGGGTTCACACCCCAGCAGGTGGTTGTAATGTAACCACAACACAAGACTGGGGAAAAAATCACAGACACCCAGGGTTGACACACTTTAAGGGCTTGGGCCCAGTTGCCCCATTTGGACGAGTTTGGAGCACCAACACTGAGTGTGTAAACTTGAGGATTGTCCAAGACCATGGACCTCAGAAGAACACGGGCTCAGAAGTCACCTTGGACAGCAAGGGACAATGTGGGGTCACTGACTGGCCAGGATTATGGTCCCTTATCCTGGCAAAGTAGAGCTCACTCGGGATCCATCAGGCCAAGTCAGGGAGGAGGTTTGGGGCTTTCTAGGGAAATTCTGTCCTAAAGGGAATTGCATAAGGAAGGCAGGGGTGCTGAAAATCCTAGTTCACAGGGAGCAGTAATGTTTATGTAACAAGGCCCAGCTGTAGCCTTAAAAGCTGCATCACAAATCTTTCCTCCTGGATACAAATCAAGCAGGAAAAGGAATTCAGGGTCCTGGACAAGGATTCCAGCAGGATTCAAATCTAGGTCAGAGGTGAACATGGAGCCCCTAGAGGGCCCTCAGGAGGGAAAGTCCTGCCTGCCTATAGTCCATCTGCAAATGAACTTCCGCGGGTCTTGTCCTCTCAACGTGCACATTTTGATCTTTTTCCATTGTTTTCTCCACTTAGAGCTGATATATTCCCAGAGATTGAACTAGAAAACAACAAGTTCCTAAAATTTGGTCAAAAGAAACCTCAAGAAGAGAAGCAGAAAACATTCCCTCTTCCTCCAGAATTAGGAAGGCAGCCCCTGCCTGTGGCATGACATGGTCCTGCGTAGTGCTGTTTTAAAGTCACCCACATTTCAGTGGTTTTTTTCTCTGCCTGTGAAAGTACCTTCAACCTTTAAATCTCAGGAGAAGGGGTGGTGGGCTGTGTCTGCTCCTGGAGGAGCTGAATGATACTGAAATGAACTGGTCCTCGGTGTTAGGGGGACTTGGGATTGTCCCCACTAGCCAGAGAAGGGGATGGCCCTTCTCCTTTCTCCCACATATAATAAGCTGATGACTCGGAAGAGTTCTTGATTCAAGGAGAAATGTGAGATTCTGTGTCTCCCTCACATGCCTACAGAAAGCGACAGAACCACACCACAAGTTCCAGGCTGTAAAGGGAACAGGACTTTAATATAATATTCAAACATGGCATTTATTATTTACAACAAATAACTACTGTCCCTCCCCAATGGGTTCATAGATGCTGGGGGATGTCAGGGAGCTGAGATGGGGTCGTCCTCTCTCTCTTGGGCTTCAGGGGACTCCAGGAATCAGCTTACAATGCTCCCCTTCCTGTCAGGTGGGAGGAGCTGGCCCGGTGCATCGCAAGCTTCCCAGCTGTGTCCCGGCTGCTGAGGATGGGGCTGTGATCGGCCACTGGTATGGGGCTCGGTATTGGGGCCTGGGGGCTGAGTAGAAGAGTCGGGTTATCTTGGGGGGCCTCCCTCAGAAGCATGGCCACCCACCCTGTCCCCACTGCACTGGGTGCTGCAGACCTTGTGCTCAGTGCTGTTAGCCACCAGTACCCCACTTGTCCCTGCCACGGGAGAAATCGTTTACTATCACCTATTTCACAGAGGAGGAAACGGAGTCTCAGGAAGCTGAAGAGAGTCACCCCAGTCACAGGACTGCTCAGTAGTGGAGCTGGGATCCCAGTGCCAGCTATCGGACTCCCCAAGGACACGCTTAGCTCAAAGCTTTACTGAACTCCTAGGAGTCAGTCACCCCAGCCCAGACACTCACTCACCCCTGAAGTTGATGATGGCCGGCTCTTCTTGGCCTTGAATATTCTGCTGGCCAATTAGATCTGGGGATCCAGCAGGCAGGACAGGCTGTAGCTACAGGGCAGAGAGACACCTGTGAGCCTACCAGGAGCCACACCTCAGGTATCCCCCCACTGCCTTCCCAGCAGCTGGAGTCTGGGTGTCCCAGAGTTCGCCAAGCAATAAGGCTTGGGGCTGAGCAGGGGGCCATGGAGACAGGCTCTCTGGACTGGCCAACATGGAGAGTCCACCCCTGCCCTCACTCAACTCCTGCACAGCCTCAACTATCATTCTCGTTGAGCAGCTCCATGTCCTGGAATCAGGCCCCAAATCACTCCTCCAGCTCTGGTTGTAATTCTTTGCAACCACTGGGAGCAGCAGCATCTCCCTCATGACTCAGTATTCCTGGGACCAGAGGGAAGGAGAGGATGCACACAGGGCCTGGGTGGGGGATGCTGCAGGGGCCTTGTGGGGGGTGAGGGGTGGGGCAGGGGACCAGTCCTGGCAACGCTCCTTCCCACCAGTTCTATCCAGGCTCTACCTGTTCTCAGAATGGGAATAATCAGCCCCTCCTCCAGGAAGTTATCCTTGATGCTATCCTCCCCTCAACCAACCCGCCAATTGGATGGGTCTCCCACTTCTCTGTTATCGAAGTCTTCCACTCAATGTAAGATACAGGGGGTGGAACCAGGGACTGTTCTGCCCAGAGGGTCTCTGATTTCCACCTCCTTCCCCTCCCCTGCAGGGAGTGCCACAGCTGCTCACCTCAGTCCCTTTCTTAAGGTTGATCTCATTCCCCTGGAAGGTGGAGAGCCAGAGTCCATCAGACAGAATGCCATAGACTGACTAGCCCCTTATGTCCACCCCTTCTCATGGTGCACGACTGCCAGGTCCCCAGAGGGGGCGGAGCATGCAGAGAAAACAGGACTTGGACCTAGGCCGGGCTCTGGGCTCCAGAGAAGGAGGACATGGGGGGAGGCTGAGGGACCTGGCAGCACAACCCTCTCTGATGACAGACTTGGAGGCTGAGGCCTCAGGCAGAGGGGACTGCTCAGCCACATATGTGCTGCCTGACTTGGGGGGGGCCGACCCCTCTCTCCCTCCATGGGGAACATGGGAGTTAGAGGCTGAGTCCAGCTCAGATAAAACCTCACGCGGCTGTGCCATCAGGCAGCTCTGAGTTTCCCCAGCCTGGGGAACCGGAATGGGTGTCTCAGGTGGAGCCTCTGTTCACTCATCTCTAAGATGGGCCTGATGCCCCAGCTCCCAGGGGCCACTGCGAGGCTCCCAGGAGAGATGTGTCAAGTGCTGAGAGCTCGGAGCACATTTCGGGGGCTCCCGCATCCCAAGGTTCAGGATCGTGGTCCTTCCTGCCTGGCCTCAGGTTCACCCACCTCGAGATAATCACCCATCGCCAGACACAGCATAAGCAGGTCACCAAGGAAAGTGCCAAGATAGGGGACGACACCTTGTGACATTGGGGTGCGGGTGGGATGAGCCCTTGCTCTCAAGTCGACCCCCTGCAGACCCTCCCCTGAAAAGTCCACAGCCACAGCCTCCTGGCCCACCCCAGGGTTCCCACGGGGAACAGCCTAGGACCCTTACTAGCCTCCCCTCAATTCCTCCTTGCTTCACACCCCAAGAACACCACACTCCTCCTCCTCCTCTCCCAGGGCAGGCTTCTAGCAAATCACAGGGTATGCGGTCCCTGTCCCTCCCCACAACAAACCCATCCTGCACCAGCTCTTCCAGGCCATCCCGGTCACTTCTACTGGGGGATTCGGACACTGTGGCACCAAGAGAAAGGGCCCTCCTCTCTTGATTTGAGGCCTCCAGCTGGGAACGCAGAGCCCCTCCCCCACAGGCACACTCACCTGCTGCTGCTGCTGCTCCTTCTCCTGCACCCTCTGGGGGTTGATTTCCGGGGGGCAAACGTGGAAGGCCCCTCCTGTCAGGGTCGAGGACAGTGTCAGTGAGGCCATAGTCCCCTCACCGCATTTCTCTCCAGCACCACTCGCCTCCGACACTGGACATCTGACTCGAGTCAACTGGTACCAATGCCACTCCACCCTCCAAGGTCCTGTGATTCCAGAACAAGCCCAGTTTCAACTCTCTGAGTGTAAGCTTGGGCTTGCGTCCTGGACTCCCTGAGCCTGTTTCCTCATCTGGAAAGTGTGAGAACTCCAGCTACTTCACAGGTTCTCCTGAGGACTCACTGTCGCATGACTGTCATCACTGTTCTTGCCCTCACCCCTCCAGGGAGCAGGCAGAAAACTCCCACATTCCTTTCCTCCCTCTTACCTCATCACCCCCACGTGAGGCCTGCACCACACGATCACCATCCTTCCATTTCCCTGATGGGGAGACAGAGGCCCAAACAGGGGCAGTGAGTTGCTCAGGGGCCACAGAGGAGAGGCCACTTGGCCCTCCCAGCCAGAGACCCTGTTCCAAAATCCTCACCTAACCCCCAGCCCCACCACTGACAACAGTCCTGACCTCCGAGCTCTCGAAGCTTGGTCGTGGGCCGAGGCGTGGATGGAGAGGATGTGGTGTCTTGGGAGTCTGGTTGAATGGCTCCTGCCTGCCCTAGTCTCGTGGAGTGTCTGGCCCCCAGGCTGGGACAGAGGCAATGTCAAACCCTTCTCCTCCCCAAGGAACCACTCAGGATATTCCCCTGCACTGAACTCTTTCTTTATCCACTCAGAAACTGGACCCCCAAGGTGCCACCTCTGATCAACAGGGAAGGGGTGAGAGGACATTTTGCTTCCCTGTTTACATGAAGCTCCTAACTTCCTTTCAGCAGGATCCACTAAGAATCTATCAGTTGCCTAGGCGCTACTCATAAGCCACCTGGGGTATATGTCATTGCCAACCAGGCATTCAGGTGAGACTCCGTTGTTGACTCGAGTGACTGTTCTAGGCGTCCAGAAGGGGTCGCAGAACGCACACACATCTGTCTCTGGTCCAGCTGTTCAGATCCAAGGATGAGCATCTTGTTTGTCCACCTGGGCCAGGGGAATTCCCTGCTGTGCCCGTCCCTGGGGTAGGCAGTGTGCTCTCCCCTTGGAGACATGGTGAAGATAGAAGGAGCAGCAGGGGCCTGGCTTCCTGAGGACAGGTTTAGGCTGAGGGATAAACCCACCCAACCACCCAACAGTCTGGGAGAAGCTACATTCAGCAGGACGGAAGTGCATGGAAGCCAGAAATCTGCTGATGGCGCCAGCTCGGCAACTCGCCCTGGAACAGCACAGCCAACACCACTGTGTCGCATGACCAGGGCCTCCTGCCCACAAACGGCACCCCACCTGCCCATGGGCCAAACAGATCCCTAAGCTTGTTAACCTGGAGAAGATAGATGGGAACGTTTCAGAGAAAGCTCAAGTGAGAAACTATCAAAACCACAGCTTGCCCAGTCCCCCTCCCCCCGTGGCCCTTCCCCTCTTTCCAGACCCCCAGCCTCCACTCTACCTTGGTCATCAGTTCTCTGCTCAAGGACTCGTCTTGGCTATAGTGCTCCTTAAGTTTTTCAGAGCGCTCCCTGAGGAGAGGGGAAAGAGGGAAGGATAAATTTAGGGATAATGTGAGGGGTCTGAGTGCAAATCTTTTTCTTTGACAACCTGAGAGATTCAAACTGCCTGGAGGAGTGCTCTCACTGGGCTCCTCTGAGGGCTAAGGTCTTGTGAGACTGGGAGGGTCTCTCCTGTTGGTCACTGGGGTCTCCATTCCCCCGCTATACAGAGCAGCTCTCTTTTGACCACTTTCAGTTTCAACTGGGCATAGAGTTCTGTTGCTATAAACACTTGAAAATCTCCAATGTGGCTCAACCCAGTACCTGGCATTTAGAGAAACCGAATCCTGAAGCAGAATTGGTGCACTAAGGACACCAGGAGACTTAGAGACCCACCGCTGAGGCGCAGGCCCTGTTCCAAGCATTTGCTGCCACCCAGGAGTTCCCAGCTGACTGAGGGGCCAATGGCAGACGTACGGGAGATCCCCCATCCACCCTGGTCCTCCTATGGAGAGAGGCCTACCCACCAGGAAACTTCCCCCATGTGTTCTTCAGGTGGCATATGGATGTTTTCTGCAGAACAGAGATGACAGTGCAGGGCGAGGAGAAGTTCTTCAGGATCTTGCACTCCTGGGGAAGGGAAGAGAATGAGCTGTGAGGTGGGGCGCTGGAGCCCTGCTTGCTCTAGCTTCAGTCCCCTTCTATTTAAATCTCCTCTCCTGGATGAGACAGATGCTCAGGGAGCCCCAGAAGGGCACATTTAGGACCCAAAGAGCAACACTCACAAGGAGGAGGATTTTAGCTCAACCCAGGGAGGGAGCCAGGTAGGAATTGAGCATCCCTGCAGTGGGACCTGGAGTCAAGGTCAGCATTCCCCTGGCAAGAAGGGCCTAGGGACTTGCAGGGGCTTAGACCACACACTGCAATCCTGGGATCTGATAAAGGTGGAGGCAGTTCCCAAGGCTCCAGAGAGGGGCTCCACTGGGCCTCCCACAGCACACCTGGGCCACCTGGATCCAGCGCTCCACCACCCTCACCCTGTCCTGGGCCATCATGCTCGGGTCCCCGAGGCAGGTGGTGACGACGAGGCTGGCCACCCTTCTGAAGTGGTCGATGGTGGCCCGGACGGTGTGTGCCAGGTGCTCATTGCTTGGCTTGTTCCTCTTGCCCCAGGTGGAGCCCAGGCACTGAGAGGGCACCACCTTCCGGAAGAGCTCCTGGGGAACAGGGGGAGTGTCACCCAACATTGCCACACCCCAGCTCTGTGTCCACATCCCCAAAAGTCCCACACAGGGGTCACAGTTTAGAGCTGGAGCTCAGGAAGCTCATGATGTGGCCCGAGCCTTGTGAGAGTCCCTGGCTTTTCTTCTCTGTCCACTGAGGGTACACAGAGGATGACCCAGGACCCAATACTGGCAGGGAAGGGAGAGGGACATTTGCATCCAGCCCGTCCTGGCTAACTCCAAGCTCCAGATGGTGGCTCACCTCGGCTCATCCCAAGGGGGCATCTTCCAACACACTGATCCCCCTCTGGTCACACTCCCCATTCTGATGCACATTCTCCCCTGGCAGCTACAACCACGGGCCTTGTCTGTCTCCCTTGTAGTGGAGTACACATCAGGTGTCTAATAAGTCCTGAGGCTGTTGAGCTTCCTGAGCAGACGGTTGGGCCACCAGGGACCTGGCTGCATACAGTGAGTTCCCCTCCACTACTGATGTGCCAGGCCCTGCTCACCCTTCCTTCTCTTCAAGGAGCCGGCACAGCCACTCTGTGCAGCAGGTCCTGTTAGTGTCCACCTCTACGCTCTGCAGGTGGAAAGCAAAGGCTTAGGGGTTCAGAAAGTTGCCCAGGTCGTATGGTTGGTAAGGAGTGGAGCCAGGATTCGGGCCCAGATCATAGGAGACTGGATGAGGTCTGGGGCAACGATGGCAGAGGGAAGGCCTACCCCACCCCGCCCTCAGAGCCCAGCTGCTCACTGCATCCATCACGATCAACTGCTCCACCACCAGCTTAGGAGGGAAGGCCGTAGGTTGGGCTTCTTCTCACACTTCTTAGCCACAGGTGGAGATGGACTTCCCACTATAAATGATGGTCCAGGTGACTCCAACTCAGCAGCTCCCACTCCTGCTGGAGCCCATGTTGGCCCTTGCTCCACCTCCAACACTGCTGGTAGAGGGGACACTGGCTCCAGTGCTAGAGGGTGTGGTGTCAACGGAGCTGAAGCCAGCTCTACCTCCACCACTGCCCACAGCTCTGCTTCTGCTGCTGGCTGAAACTCTGGAGCTGACTCTGGAGCGGGATAAAGAGAAAGGTTCACTCACATAGCTGACTTTCCATGTGTCCTTCTAAATACAGGAAAGATCCCACTTCTCTTCCAGGAATAGCCAGCCTGCAGTCCCCTTTAGCCTCTGGCTCTGCCTCAGTGGCCTCCTAAACTCACAACAGACAAGGGAAATAGGGTCAAGGGAGCACAGCTCTGAACCAGACAAGGTTACCTGCATGTACGTCCCCTTTAGCTTGAAAAAGAGACAGCCCCTGACTGGTCCCACCCTAGTTCTGGTCCAACCCCATCATCTCAAGGTCCTGAGTGTGGAGGCCCTCTGCTCCTGCTCTCATCTCAGAGCAGCACTGGATGGTGTGGGTGGCCTCATGTACCTGCTCCTTGTCTAGTGAGCTGGTGGAGTTGAAACCATTGGGCAGCTACTCGACGACCTCCTGAGTGGAGTTCTGCAAAGACTGCCTGGGAGCTGGGCCAGAGGGAATCAGGGGTGGCCTGCACACTGCCACTGAGGCCAACCCCCAAGAGAAAGTCTGCTCCTCAGTTCAGGCACAGAGGGCATCCTGGCAAAGATCTTTGGTCAGGGAGGGAAGGAAATGAAACCTCTAGGGCTCAATAATATACGAGTAGAGGAGCTCACCTTCTCATGCTGTCAGCCATGATCTGGGGTATGAACGTGACAGACCCACCAGGTTTCCGACACCTAACAACAAGCTCCTGCTTAGGAATGGCCTGTCCCACATACCCTGCCTTCCCCACTCCACACAGACACACAAACACACACACACACACTATGAGGGGCCTGGAGTGTGGGGTTGATCAGGTGGGATCACCGTTGTGTCCTGGCCTGCACTAGCCTTTCCTGGGCTCCCCCATGTTACCCTTCACTGCCTCCTGTCAGACACCCAGAGGCGTCAGGGATGAGGGCTGAGCCAACATCGGCAACAATCAAAAAGATTCTCTTTCTGGGTTTTTTTGAGGCCAGATCCTGCAAAAGTTTGGATACAACAACAAAACATTTTTGCTTCTTGGCTGTCTCCATTCAAGTGAGCTGGATGGGGGGCTGTGGGTGCCTGGTTACCAGAGTTCTAAGATCTGTTGAGGCCTAGGACCAAGGAGATGGGGTCATTTTTCAAGATTCCTTTACCTGGGACCCTTACCTCAATCAGATTTCTCCAGAGCTGCCCATTGAGCCCGGGCTGCTCACCCTCCTCTCTCATGTCACTTCCTGAACTGTACACAAGGAGCCTACACAGCCCTAGCCACAGTTCCCTGGAAACCTAACTCAGGTCCTAGCTTTGAGGAGACAGAGATGAATGCAGACCTCCTCTTTCTTACCAGTTCTGCATCCTGGGAAAGTCCCTGTGCCTCTCAGGTCCTCCCTAGTCTCCAAACCTGCACCATGGGGATCAGGCTAGAATCTACTTCCTAGGGACCTCACCCGGTGTATATGAGATAATATCTATTACCCCTGTGGGCTGGTGTCACATGTACCTAAGGCACAAACTTAGAGATGGAAGAATAACAAGAAGGGGTGACAGGTAGCACAGAACACCACTCAAAACAGGCCTGGATTCTAGCAATGTGATATTGGAACAGTCACTTCCAACTTGGCCTCATTTTCAGGTCAGCATCATGAGGGGTTTGAAACTAACGGAAATTTAGATACTGCCTTCTGTGGCATAAAACCATTCAACTGTTTCCTGTTTTATGGAGAATGAGACCCAAGGGCCTCATCTTGGCCTATGAGGTGGGAAGCCTCCACAATGGTACCCAGTAAACCCCACTCATGGCATAGCCATCCCTGTGGAGCCACTAAGTGGTTAGTAACTGGCTTCTGAACATAATAAGAGCCAAAGTGATGGGATGTCTTGTCTAAATTTTAACTACACAAGTCTCTCACTTCCTCTTACTCCCTCTCTCATGTTCCATCTCTCTCTCTCACTCTGTCGAATCCCTGTAACTGAGGAATCAAATACCAGTGTTTTGGGACTGCCCAATGTGGAGGCCTATAGAGGAGAGAAGCACGGGGGTGCCCAGGCCAACAGACAGAAAGGAACTCAGGCTCTCAGTCCAAACTGAACCCTGAAGGCTGAGAGTGACCTTGGGGGCTTGTCCTCCCCCAGTTGAGCCTCAGTTGAGGCCACAGCCCCAACCTGTTCAACTCAGTGAGGCAGAGGCACCCAGCTAAAACGTGCCTCATTGCTGATACACACAAATTGTGAGATAGTCAACATTTGTAGTTTTGAAAAGCAAGGTTAGGGGCAATGAAGTCAGAGAGGGAAAGGTAACTGACACAGCCTACCAGGCCCTGGCCCTACCTTCCACCCCAGCTCCTGTTCTCTCCTCCCAGCCTCCCTCCAGCTGCACTGGCCATATTTCTGACCTCCTCTGGCCAAACTCACTTCTGCCTGTGAGACTCAGGACCGGTGGTGCCATCTCCCTGACACACTGCTTCCAGACCCCTGAAGGGCTGGCTCCCTCTTGTCATTCTGGTCCCAGCAAATGTCACCCTATTGAGGCCTTTCAGACCCTTCTACCAAGTGACGCCCAACCCTCCCTCACAGCCCCCTGCTGTGTTTCTCTACAGCACTTGCTGAGAGGAACTTACCCACGGCTCTCAGAATCAGTGACAAAGATGGAGAACTCAAAGGTTTTGCAGGTACCACTGCCTGTGTTTCTCATCCCCTAAGCCATCAGATGTCTCCTTTGGATCCCACTGCTGCCACCAAACTGGTACAAAACAAAATAAAACTGAGTGAATTTTAAACATCTTATCGGCTTTATTCAACAGTTCATGAATCAGGCAGCATCCAGTCTAGCAGAGAGAAAGGAGCTCCAAGGAGCTGTACAAAATGAAAGACTTTTATAGGCAGAAGGGAGCAGGAACAAGGAAATTACACTACACCAAAAAGAGGGTTGGTTACGGCAAGGTTACCTTCCTTTAGGGGATGGCAGGGCTCTATTAGGAAGGCGACCTACCTGCTGCTCATCAGGCGATTCCCAATTGACTGGTTTATGATTCTATTCCTGGGAGGGCAAAAAGTCTAATTAAATCTCGGCTTGTTGACGTGAGACTTAGGCTAAGTGGCTCTATTAGGGCCTGGTGTCTTGTTTTATTATTTTATTTATTTATTTTTTTTGTGAGGGAGATCAGCCCTGAGCTAACATCCATGCTGATCCTCCTCTTCCTTTTTCCTGAGGCAGACCAGCTCTGAGCTAACATCTATTGCCAATCCTCCTCCTTTTTTCCTTCCCCAAAGCCCAGGTAGATATTTGTATGTCATAGTTACACATCCTTCTAGTTTCTGTATGTGGGATGTAGTCTCAGCATGGCTGGGGAAGAGGTGCGTCGGTCACGCCCGGGATCCGAACCCAGGCCGCCAGTAGTGGAGCGTGCGCACTTAACAGCTAAGCCACTGGGCCTGCCCTGGTGTCTTGTTTTAAACACATTACTTCTGCTGGTCCCTGATTTCCCCAGTTACACCCCGGCTGTCCCTTCATTGACCATTGTTAGTCACACACCCACTGCACCTGCCTCCAGTCCTTCCCCCTCAACACCGTAATCTCACACACAGCTCCTCCCGACACTATCATGACGTCTCCCACCACATGTCCCCTATACTTTCCACACTGCCAGCAAGATGCTTCACAAACACCACAACCATTTATGTCCAATGGGCTTAGAGGTCTAACCGTGCACTGGGAATCAGGAGTCACAGGGTCTGTCACTTGGCCTCCAATCACCTACTGTACCCCAGCTGAAGGGCTTACCCTGCAGAGAGACTCAGTTGTAGCCAACTCCATCGAACAACATCTTTGCCCCAGGATTCCTTCAAAATGCTCCACCCACTTTCTGCCCCAACTGCTCCTTGAGGGGTCATTTTGGGGTAGCCTTCGAGGCCACCTTGGTGATTTTGTGCCCAGGCACAAACAGCTCTTGGCCGACAAACACTTTAACCATACCCCTTGAAATCATATAGCACAGGTAACCAGTGAATGGGTGCAAATTATTTTACCTCAAGTCACCTAAGGAGTATTTCACACCAGGAGCATCCACTTTTGGGTTTCACTGTGGGCTGATATCACAAGGCTCTCACCCAGTGAGCGTCTCTCCTCCCCAGCTCTCTGAGCAGCTTTCTCCAGGCTATATTGTGCAACGCACTATTGTTTCTCTCTCAGCCTGCTTCCCTCAGGTCGCAGGTCCCCTGAGTTTCCTGCCCTGACAGGCTACTACCAACCCATAGAAACAATGTCAGACCTATAGCACTGGGTGTTCAGTTCTACTAGGATTGACTGACTGGACTGGGCACAGGTGCGGTGGCCCTACCCACACAAAATCAGGAAACTGAGGCAACTAAGAAGTATCAACAACCTTAACAGAACATGGACAACAACTCCATAGGAACATATCCTAACCCCTGAACAACACTCTCATGAGTCTCTCGCCTAAATGGTTTTAGAAAATGGCCTGGCCCTAGACTGTCTATACCGGCCAAGGAAGGAGGGGTTAGTGCCTTTCCTAGAACCACACTTGCTGAGTGTACATCAACAGAGAAGTTCAAACCTACCTCCACCAAATGGCCCAAGAGGTTAAAATATTGCATAATATTACCCAAATCTTTGAATAGATACCAAAGGCCCCCGAGGTCACTGACCTATTTTCATGGCTGGTCTCTCCAAGTTGGGGACAATGGAAATGGACTGGATTTTAGACTGTTGCTTGTATAGTCATAGGATTTGTTACTATAGCCCTCGTCGGATGTTTACTCTCTTGGCTACAACTTGCCCCACCCCTAATAACTCCACTAATTACACTTATTAAATATACCAGGCAACTTAAAATTAACCAATACCCTGATTAACTTAAAAAATTCAAAATTTTTATGTGGAAAATCTGCTTAACATAGACTACACCGTTTTAAGTATTTCAAAGTATACATTTCTGTGGCTTTTAGCACAATGATTATGTCGTGTGGCTATCACCACTATCTAATTCCAGAACATTTTCAACACCCCCAAACAAACCCATACTCATTCACAATCTATTTTCTGCTAACCCAAACCCATGGAAACAACTCATCTGTTTTCTCCCCCTATGGATTTTCCTATTCTGGACATTTCATTCAAATGGCATCCTGTTATCTATTGCCTTTGTGGATGGCTTCAGTGAGCACACGTTTCAAGATTCACCCATGGCCGAGCATGTAGCAGTACTTAATTCTTTTTTATGGCTTATAATATCCTATATTATGAATAGGCCACATTTGGTTTATGCAGTGATAACTGGATAGAAATTTGGGTTTGTTTCACTTTTGGACCATTGTGAACACTGTTGCTTTGAATGTCTATGGGCAAGTTTGCTCTTTTGGACATATCTACCATGGGCCTCTCCAGGTCAATGGTAATTCTAGGTTTAAGATTTTAGAAAATGCCAAGTTGTTTTCTGCAGTGGCTGCATCATTTTACTTTCCCACCAGTAATGTGTGTGGGTTTCCCTTTCTACACATCTTTACCAACACTTGTTATTTTCCATTATGTTGAATATAGCCTTCATTTTGAGTGTGAAATAGTATCACATTGTGCTTTGAATTTGTATTTTCCTAATAATTAATGATACTGAGCAACTATCTTGTGCTTATTGGCCATCTATGTATTTCCTGGAGACATGTCTATTCCAGTTGCTTACCCCGTTTCATTGACTTGTCTTTTATAATTGAGTTCTAAGAGATCTTTATATATACCCAATATAAGAGCCTTCTCACGTATATAAGTTGCAAATAGTAGGAGACTTCAAAGACCACTTTTAACGGATAGAATATCCATACAGAAAATCAGGAAATAGCAGACATGAAAACATTAAATACTAAATGGACCTATCAGACACACACAGAATATTTTACTGGACAGCAACAAAATGTACACTCTTCTCAAGGGCACACAGACTATTTTCCAGAACAGATCACATGTTAGGTCACAAAACAAGTCTTAACAAGATTAAAGAAGACTGAAATAATACCAAGTAACTTTTCTAAACACAATGGCATGAAACTAGAAGTCAATAACAGAAGGAAAACTGGAACATTCATAATATGTGGAAGTTCAACAAAAACTCTTAAACTTAAAAGTAGATCAGGGTGCAGACAGGTGCTGTAGCGGTTAAGTGCATGTGTTCCGCTGCTGGCGGCCTGGGTTCGGATCCTGGGCACGCACCAACCCATGCTTGTCAGGCCATGCTGTAGTGGCATCCCATATAAAGTGGAGGAATATGGGCAAGGATGATAGCTCAGGGCCGGTCTTCCTGAGCAAAAAGAGGAGGATTGGCATGGATGTTAGCTCAGGGCTGATCTTCTTCACACACAAAAAATGTAGATCAAAGAAGAAATCAAAAGGGAAATTAGAAAACAGCTCAAAACATACAAAAAGAAACAATAGGGACCGGCCGGGTGGCACAAGCGGTTAAGTGCGTGCGCTCCACTGCGGCGGCCCGTAGTTCGCCGGCTCAGTTCCCGGGTGCACACCAACGCACCGCTTGGCAAGCTATGCTGTGGCGGCATCCCATATAAAGTGCAGGAAGATGGGCACGGATGTTAGCCCAGGGCCAGTCTTCCTCAGCAAAAAATAAAATAAAATAAAATAAAAGAGGATTGGCAGATGTTAGCACAGGGCCAATCTTCATCACACACACACAAAAAGAAACAATATGGGCCAGCCCTGTGGCTTAGCGGTTAAGTGCGTGCTCTCTGATGCTGGTGGCCCGGGTTCGGATCCCGGGCACACACCGACGCACTGCTTCTCCGGCCACGCTGAGGCCGCGTCCCACATACGGCAACTAGAAAGCTGTGCAACTATGGCATACAACTATCTACTGGGGCTTTGGGGCGAAAATAAATAAATAAATCTTTAAAAAAAAAAAAAGAAACAATAAACACACCAAAACTTATAGGCTGCAGCAAAAGTAGTACTAAGAGGAAAATTTATAGTGATAAACTTGTACATTACAAGAGAAGAAAGATGTCAAAGAAACAACCTGACTTACAACACACAGCATTAAAAAAAGAAAAAATGAAACCCAAAGTTAGCAGAAGGATGGAAGTCACCAAGAGGAGAGTGGAAAAAAAATGAAAGACAGTATGGACGATTAATAAAAGTAAAAGTTGAGTTTTGGAAAAAATAAAATTGAGAAACCCTTAGATAAAATATCTAGGAAAACAAAGAAAGATGACTCAAACTAAATCAGAAATGAAAGAGGAGGCATTGCAACAGATGCTTCAGAAAGAAAGAGATCAGAAGAGACTATTCTGAACTAGTGTACACTCGTAAATTGCATAACCTAGACAAAATAGATAAATTCCTAGAAACAACCTACAAAAGCTGAATCATGAAGAAATAGAAATCTTGAACAGACCAGTAACAAATAAGCAGACTGAATCAGTAATCAAACACCTCCCAATGAGAAGGGACTTCTCCACTCTGCCTGACCTTAGCCAGCCTGCCCCAGCGCCAGGCTGACTCCCGTGGACCTAGCTGGCTCCCTGCAGGCTTCTGCAAATCCAGGCCCCTGGCTCACCCTGGAGCATGCCAGCTCTGGTGGCCTCAAGCAGCATCCTTGGCACCAGGCTCCCACCAGGCTCCTGGGAACCCAGGGCCCCATCTCAGCCTAGGGGCTGCCGTCTTCAACAGCCCAAGGTGGCTCTTGTGACCACAAGTGGTGTCCTTGGCACCAGGCTCCTGGTGGGCTTTAGTGAATCCAGACCCTGGCTCACCCAAGTTCCTGCGTATGCCAGGCAGCCACAGGCAGCATTCACAGCCACAGGCAGCTTCTGTAACAGGGCAAACCCAAGACCCCAGTGGGCTCCCACAAACCCAAGACCCCAGGTCACTCCAGCACTTGCTGGCTCCAGCAACCCAGGTAGATTCCATGACACCAGGCTCCCAGGGGGCTGCTGGGAACTCAGGCCCATGGCTCACCACACCACCTGCCAGTTCCAGCAGCTGTAGACAGCTCTTATGGAACGAGGCTCCTTGCAGGCTCCCACAAAACCAGGCCCCCAGTTTACCCAGGTGCTTGCTGACTCAGGCGGCCCCAGGCAGCTCCCATGGCACCAGGCACCGGCAGGTTCCCATGAACCCAGGCTTCCATCTTGATCCAGTGCCTGCTGGCTTCTGCAGCCTCAGGCAGCTCCTGTGGCCCCAGGATCCCAGCAGGCTCCCAGGAATCCAGACTTCTGGCCTACCACAGCACAAGCTGTCTCTCGTGGTGCCAGGCTCCTGGCAGTCTCCCATGAACCAAGGCTCTCAGCTCATCCCAGCACTGGCGAACTCTCATGGCCCTGGATGCCTCCTGTGGCTGCAGGCTCTCAAAGAGGACCTGCCAAAACAGGCTCCAGTGGGGCTACTCATGATCTCAGGGTCCCAGCTGTGCCCAGGGCCAGACACAATACCATAGACCCAAGCGTTCCACTCACTCCAGTACCAGGCTGTCCAAGGACTCCAGCAGCAAGCTTGCCCCTGGACACCACCAGATGGCCTACCCAGGACCCCTAGATGGGATGACTATGAAGGCTTTGGTTTGCTAAAGCCAGTCTGTAAAGGGTGGAAGAGGTGCCTACTTCCTCAAATTTGCAGACACCAATGGAAGGCCACAAGGATCACGAATAATCAAAGACTCATGACACCACCAAAGAAAAAGAATAAAACTCCAATGACCGACCAAGCAATGGAGATATAGGAACTATGACACAAAGGCTTCAGAACAACCCTCTTTGAGAAATTCATAAAACTCTAAGGAAACATAGATAGACTACTAAATGAAATAAGGAAACAGTGCATGAATAAGTGAGAAGTTCATTATAGAAACAGAAATCATTAAGGAAAAACAAACAGAAATCCTAGAATTGAAGAACACAACGACTGAACTGAAGAATTTAATAGAGAGGTTCTAAATCAGATTCAACCATGTACAAGAAATAATTAGTGAACTAGAAGATGTGTCGTTTGAAATCATCCAGTCAAAGAAACAAAAAGAAAAACGGTACTGCATAGGAATGGGGAAAGGCAGTGTGAATTATGGGATACCATGAAAAGAAATAGATAAGCATTATTAAAGTACCAGAGGAGAAGACAGGGATAAAGGAAAAGAGTGTTTACTTAAAAAAAAAAATAGCAGCTTGTATCGCTATGAGTTTCCCTCCCAGGACTGCTTTTGCTGCATCCCATATGGCTTGATATGGCATGTTATCATTTTCGTTTGTTTCCAGATAGTTTTTGATTTCTCCTTTAATTTCATCAATGATCCATTGGTTGTTCAGTAGCATGTTGTTTAATCTCCACATTTTTGTCACTTTCCCAGTTTTTTTTTCATGTTTCATTTCCAGTTTCATAGACTTATGGTCTGAAAAGATGCTTGTTATGATTTCAATCTTCTTAAATTTATTGAGGCTTGCTTTGTTTCCCAACATATGGTCTATCCTAGAGAATGTTCCATGCGCGCTTGAGAAGAACGTGTAGTCAGCTGTTTTTGGATGGAGTGCTCTGTATATGTCTACTAGGTCCATCTCGTCCAGTTTTTCATTTAAGTCTAATATTTCTTTATTAACTTTTTGTCTGGATGATCTATCCATTGCTGTAAGTGGGGTGTTAAGATCCCCTACTATTATTGTGTTGTTGTTGATTTCTCCTTTTAGGTTTGTTAATAGTTGCTTTATGTACATTGGTGCTCCTATGTTGGGTGCATATATATTTATAAGTGATATGTCTTCTTGATGTAGTGTCCCTTTTATCATTATATATTTCCCTTCTTTGTCTTTCTTAACCTGTTTTATCTTGAAGTCTACTTTGTCTGATGTGAGTATGGCAACACCTGCTTTCTTTTGTTTGCCATTAGCTTGGAGTATTGTCTTCCATCCTTTCACTCTGACCCTGTGCTTGTCTTTAGTGCTAAGATGTGTTTCCTGAAGGCAGCATATTGTTGGGTCTTGCTTTTTAATCCCTCCTGCCACTCTGTATCTTTTGATTGGAGTGTTCAATCCATTTACATTTAGGGTAATTATTGATATATGAGGGCTTAATGTTGCTGTTTTGTCACTTATTTTCTGGTTCTTTTGCATTTCCTTTGTTTCTTGTCCCATTTGTTTTGGACTGCCAATTCAGTTTGGTTGTTCTGTCTTATGATTCTTCTAGTTTTCTCTTTGTTTATCATATGTGGTTTTGCTTTGATTATTTGTTTAGTGTTTACCTTGAGGTTTGGGCAAGAAATCTTGTGTATGAGATAGTCCATTATCTGATAGCCTCCTATTTCCTTATACTAAGTCAATTCAGTCACTTTCCTCTTCCCCTTAAGTGATACAATAAGTTAGGAAACAGATCTGTTGACAAACACAAAAAAGCTAGATCTAGCCTCAGCCTGAGGGACAACAACATAAGAAACTAGTGGAGAGGAAACATTCTTCTCAAACCACAATGAAACAGTCACCACAATGGACTGTGTGCTAAGCCACAGTGAAATCTCTAAAGAGTCCAAAAGGCAGAAATCTATAAGTAACCATATTACGGGACCTTAAAGCAATAAAAATAAAAAATAATCACAAAATATTGGCTCCCCTCCCCCAACCTATCCACTTGAAAATCTGTCCACACCTTTCTAAATCTCTCAGGTTACAGAGGGGATCCAGACAGACAGGACAAACTCTTTAGAAATGAGCAGCACTGAGAGCAGCATGAGCCAAATCCATGGCGTGGAGACTAAGGGACAGAAGAGACACAGCCTCCACTGCAGGTATCAGGGAATATCAACTCTACATGAAGAAGCTGAGCACTTCCCTCCAGGAGCCAGAATAACACCACAATAAAACCAACAACAGCAGAATGAAGTGAGGATTCACGAGGCAGGAAAAACAATGCAGACCTAAGCAATGGAGTTAAGGGCTGGCTCTCTGGAAAGACTTGTACCAGTGAGAAACCTTGCACAGTCTGACCAAGAGGAACAGACAAAGGCACCAAACTGTACCATCAGGTACAAGAAACTACCGAAACTGCTTTAACGTGATAGGAGAACATAGTGGATAACTCTGACCAAAACATCAGCGGTCCTCAACTGGAGCTGTCCTTCCACCAGAATGCATCTGGAAACACGCAGGATGGGTTTTGTTTCTTGTTTTGTGTTGTCCTAACGGTTGTTGCCCTGGGGGGTCCCGGAGATCCTGAACAGCCAGTCACATAGAGCCGTTTCCCTCCTGAAGTGTTACTGACATCTGGGAAGACGAGCACTGATCCAGATTAAATGAACTATGTGGTAAGGAAATGTTTTCCATGGATGTATAACAGACAAAAGATGGTACCCTCAATACATAAGGAATATTGAGAAACCAATGTTTACAACTACTAAACTGTAAGAGAGCGGGAAAATCAGAAACATAGCCAATAAACACACCAAAAATATATCCAACCTATTCGTACAGGTGGAGAAATATGCATGTAAAGCACAGGGAAGAGTTGAGGAGATTACACACCAAATTTTACTACCAACAAGGAATAAAAGCTGGGAGGTAGGTGAGAAATAGGAGTTTTTACCACTTCTTACCTTATATATTTCTGTAGTGCTTTAATATTTACAAAAGAGAATGTACTCTACTCAAAAAGATGTTTAAAATTTTAAAGAAATTATTAAAATGTTCAAAATGACTTCAGTTCATGGATATTCATTAAAACACAAATGGAAAGAACCTCCCCATGACTTTAAGAGTCTCCTATAACTTTTCTAATAGTTACTATGTCGATTTTATTTCACATTTAGATCCTAACTCATTGGAATTTACATTTGTGTGAGGGATGCAACAGAAGCTGATTTTCTCCTGTTCAAGTGGAAAAACAAGGATCCAGGCACCGTTCATTGTGTAGGTCTGGCTTTCCCAGCAGACCTGCAATGCCTCCTTTCCCAGCGGCTAAACCTTGACAACTACCGCTGCCTCTCGAGCACCCTAGAACTGGCGGGGTGAGCTCTGCAGCCTGGGCTCCCTGTCTGCGAGGGGGGGGCTACCAGCAGAGCCTTCTCCCAAGACAGCAGCAGGCATGCTGCACACAGAAGTGCTCAGGGGCCGTCTGCTGCATAGCAGGAAACCCCTCATGATGAGCAGGCAGTGGGGGAGCCCCGAGCACCGGGACTGACCCTGGCTGGGGGCAGCAGGCTGCTAAGGCAGGGAGCCCCCTCCCTTCAGCTCGTCCAGCTCCTCCTGCAGCGTGTGCACCTGGCTGTAGGCAGCTGCCCCTCTTCAGCTCGCCATTCTTCTCCACCTGCTCCCACAGGTGGCACCCATGCTCCTGTTCCCCTGGGAGCAGAAGCAGTAGGAGTGCAGCGAGTTGAGGAGTTCTTGGGCCCCCAGTGCTGACAGGATGACTTTTCTGAGAGACGTGGGGCCGGTGTTGCTGTGCTTGCTCTGCACAGCTTCTGTGTCTGGCTTTAAGGTGACATCTGTTGGAGGGTGGAGGGGCTCTGGGAGGCTTTCTGAGGCATCATTGTGAATGATGAACTTGAGGGTTCTGGGCCAAGCCCTAGTCAGGCACAAGGCTGGTCCCTCTGCAGCTGGGCTCCACATCTCTCTTCAACCTCTTTCGGTCAACAGCCTCGTGGGGGACAGATGACCTTTCTCGAGTGTGCTCTGAGAAGAAAGTGTAAGAAAGTTGCCAGCCAATAAATCTGCACACCCCAGATCCTGAGGGATAAAGTCATCCACGGAAATGCCACTCTTACCTAAGAGACCCTGGCAGGGAGGAGGGGGGTCTCATTGTCAGCATCCATAGCAGACATGTTTGCATCTCCCTGGCTGCCTGATGCTGTGGAGGCCACACTGTCTCCTGGAGTTCCTTCCAGAGACTCTGCACCTGCTCCTGACTGGCGGCTTCCTGGGTAGCCCTGGGTGCAGGTTCACCCTGCACAGTGGCTTGCTTCAACTTGCGGGAGCCCTGCTAGGCCCTCAGGTTTTCCCTCAAGGACAACGATGAACCTGCACCTCCTTTCCCATCTGCTTCACTCGCATGTTCCTTAGGTCCCCGGTGGCCTTCCTGGTGTCCTTTCTCCTGGGGCAGCCACGGACTTCAGCCCCCCCTTCTCAATCAGGTGGAAGATGGAGGGCACGGCCATGGCTTGAGCATGTAATACTGACCATCCAGCCTTTCCAAGAGCTTTTTTTGGTGAAACGTTCACTACAGACGAAAGAATGCTTAGTGGGGTCCAGTCATCCCTGTGAACAGCTTTTAACCACTGAACCAGACATTGAGCCCTTTATGTGGAGCCTGCAAGGATAAATGAAAAAGTAACTAGAAAGAAAGGATTAAATGTCTACCCCTAAAATAATCAAGTATAGAAACAAAACAAGTGTTTTTGGGAACACCGACACCTGTAGCCAATTTACCCATTTAAACCTTTAGTAAAGATTTAAGAAGCACCTTCTGCTTGCAAGTTATTACTGGAATAGAAAGATGAAAGACCCACTGTCTACCTTAAGAAACTGACCATCTAAGGCAGAGGAGGAAGAAAGGTGAATACCTCCTCCCAGGCTGTGGTAAGTGCCCTGTAGGGACACAGACACTCGGGCAGATAGCACAGGATGGCATCAAGACAACAGGAAAGGCTTCAGGAAGCCTCAGAAATAGTTCCTAGAAGCTCATGGCTACCCAACCCTCCTGCTGTCCATGGGCTAAAACGGCGAGGGTTGGTCCCCTTATTTCAAAGCCAGGCCAGGTGTCGGACAGCAGAGCCTCCCAGGCACTCAGCGGGGCGTCTGGCCCCAGCTCTGCTCAAGTAGCTGAGGTATGCAGGACTGCCGCCAGGAGAAGGTCAGCCCCAAGGGTTGTGGTTGCGTGTTCCTCCTGTCCTCCCCTTACCAGGAGGAAAGCTGTTCTCTGTACAAAGCAACAAGCCCCTGCAAGGTACTGACCAAGACACTTCATCATCTCTTCTCCTCATTAAGGTAAATTCTCTATTTAGACCAAACTCTGCACATGGGGGTTTGGGGGGTCTCTCTCAAGGGCTTTCTGCTCCACCTGAGGTCATCTAGCCCCCCTGAGTCCGCTGTGGACCAGACCAGGTGGATACTAGGTCCTCAGGGAGTTCCAAGCAACATGACCTTCTAACCTTTCTCAATGCTTTGTGACTAGTTACCAAAGGACCACCACCTCCTTTGCCCCCAGACCACGTTAAACAATGACACATGCCAAGAGCAACCTTCACTGCAGTGCTTTGCCTCATTCTCAAAAACAGTAACAAAACTTATGGGACACAGGCTCTGAAGGAACTGTCAAGAAAGCAGGGTGGCTGACCTCTGAAACAAGCTCACATTACTAGTTCTTTGGATAGATTGTAACAACTTCCGACTTAGAACAAACCACTGTAAACCTTCAATAATTCTACAGACAAGTGGCATTCAGCTCTTCCAAAATACAACAAGAACCTGCAATGCAAAACAAAAGGATCTGCCAGGAGATTTTCAAAGTAAAATGTGTTCAGTGCACTGTTTTGGGACCTCCAGTGCGGAGTCCGCAGGAAAGGACTCACTGAACTGGCTGATTTCCAGAAGCCCTCATGAAGGGAGCCAAGCCAGGGGACAGGCAAACTCCTCACCATGCTGTCGGAGCCCAAGGAAGAAGTGAAGAGAGAGCCCCTTCCCCGAGTCCCCAGGGTAAACCCCCGGGTGAGGAGTGGGCCACGCTCTCCACCACCCAGGATGCTGTCAAATGCAGAGTCCACTGTCAGATGCCTCTCCAGGACTCACCTCCAGTGCAGAGCCACCTTTCCCTGCACTGCCAGGACCCGTCTAGCAAGAGCATCTGGGAGGTGCGTCCATCCCGGAGGTACAAGCGGCTTTTGCTCAGCCACATTCCTGATCACAGAGATCAAGGCAGGCTCACTGCCATCAAAAGAGCAGAAAAGTCACAGCAAATGCCAGAAGATAGTGACCTAAGGAAGAGCGTTTCCAGAATACCCTGTTTCCCGACATTGTAGGCCTCAGCCCAAATCAATGGAGAGCACGGTGGTCATGGGGTGGGACTGAGAGGGTGGTGGAGGCCATAAGGTGGGTGCTGGTGGCCATGGGGAGGCCGTAGTGGCCCGAGGCACCCAGAGCAGAGATGGTGGCACAGACCAAGGCCACACAGTGCCCCGTGCTGACTCACCTGCTGGACCGGCCAGGAGGGCCTGAGCACAGAGTGCCGCCTGCCTCAGGCTGAACCTCGAAGCAGGCTGACCAGGCGGCAGGATGGCATTGTTTTTAATTCCTTTTTCTTTTCCTGGCAGCTGCAACGTAAATTTACTGAAATCTCAGTTTGGGAACGGTACAGTAGACTAGTAGGCAATATTTCAATGGTTTGTGGCATCTGGCCACTTAAACGTGAGGTGGCTGACTTCCAAAGGAGCATGTTCAGCAGATGTATTTCTGGTGACGTTTGTTTAAAAAAGATAAAGAATCAGACAGTGATGCACTGTTTGCTGGGGGCACACGGTGGGGGAAGGAATAGAATTATTTACTTCTCCATCTGTTCTCAGGTTATTACCGCTTACATACCTACGACCATTCCCAGGAGAGACTTGGTTAAGGTAGAAAACACAGTTTAATATCAGTCATATTACCTTAGATATGAAAGTCATCATGGTAAAGTCAGGAAAAGACATGCGATGAGTGGTAATGAGACACGGAAGGCTGCTTCAAAGTAGAAAAGGTGTTTGTGTTTGAAGGCCTCTGTTGATGCTGATAAGAACATGTACGGTATTTGTAGGATGGGGTGGGGAGTTTTCTTTCTAACATGATGCTGTGCGTCCTTTTAGGGCTGATTAATGGATCAGCCTCTCCTGGCCCCTGGTGTTTTTACAGATTCAGCCTCCCTTGCCCAAGGGTTAGGCAGTTCCTGGTAGTTTTTATAGTTATCCATTCATTAAGCTACATTTCTTATTGAGTGCAAGGTTTGGTTCATGCATTGTCCTAGACCCTGGTGCCAGAGAAGTGAGCAAAACACAAAAAGCATGCCCTGGGTGACGTTCTAGATGTGACACCAATGGTGTGGCTCATGTGGGAGAGTGATGTGTGCCAGGCTGGAGGGGGGTGGAGTTGTAGCCAGGAGGGCCAGGAAAGGTCTCACCGCAGAGGTAGATTTTGAACAAGCTCCAAAAGCAGTGCAGGAGGAAGAGCAAGTGGCCTGCTCTGGGAGCAGCAAGGAGGCCAGTGTGGCCAGGGCACAGCCGGTGACGGCAGCAGGAGCTGAAAGCAGAGTTGTGATTTTGGCCCAATCGTCGGCCCTTGTTGGTCATAACGAGGACTCGGGCATTGATTTATTCTGAATGAGATGGTGACCCTTTGGAAGGTTTTGAGAGCAGGAGTAACATGGCTGGACATAGGTTTAGCAGACTTGATCTGGCTGCTCTGTTGAGAACATACCACAGAGGGGCCGGGGCAGAGGCAAGGAGACCAGTTAGGGTGCTGTTGCAATAAGCCAGGCAAGAGGCCTTGGAGATGTAGGTCAGGGTGGGGAGAGGAGGTTGAATTCTGGGTGTGTTTGGAGATCGAGACAGTAGGACTGTGTACAGATGGGAAGTGGTGAGGGGTGGGGCTGGGGAGGGAGGACTTGAAGCCGGTGCTGAGTTTATGGCCTGAGTCAAGAAACTTAGCTGGGGAGACTTGGAGAGGTCCTGCTTGGTGGGGAGCTGTGGGAGTTTGGTTTTGGCTGAGTTGACTGTGAGATTTATAGTTTGTCTGTGGCTCTTTTCCACGAGAGGAGAGCAGAGAATGGCCACCTGGAATCTGTCGTATGAACTCCCTGTGCCCCTCCCAGGCTCCTTCCTGGCACAGACATCCTATGGGAAGGCCTTGGAGTGGAGGTTCCTCTGTGCCAACTTTCTTGGGTGTTCTGGCCTGTTTGCACTGCCCCTCCCTGGGTTTGTCACCTTGAAAAGATTTACTCACTTAGTGGAGCCTCAGGTTTTCAAAAGTTAAAGTTTATGTAATCAGTGGGCTTGAAAAGCAGTATAAAATATTTCCAAAGACGCAAGAAATAGGCAAATTTCAGAAAAAAAAAGATTCTAGTATTACATTGTATGTGTTAAAAATTCTTGTTTCCCTTTCTGCCTCCCCTGAGCGTGTGTAGTCATATTGTTAGTTCTGTTCTTTTCCTTGTGATGCAGTATTTTCAAATGGAATTCCAGGGCTTACAATTGCACAGCAAGTTGTAATATGATTAATTGTTTATAAAACAATGTCTTTCCACGGAAATAGTTAATTAACATTATTTTCTGAAAGTAATAAATACATGTGGCTTTTCTTGTTGAACTAGAAAAATGCTTTACAACTTTCTTCTCTCCTTTCCATTAAAGTGTAGGTTTGTGTGAATTTGCTGGATTCTTCAAACACTGGGTTTGCCATTTACAAGGTCACTGTGGTCCAAAGCAACGTGACTGGGAGCAGAGGCCTGGGGTCAGGGTCTCTAAGATAAGCCCCCCTTGAGCCTGCACAGAGAAGTACTTGAGGCCCACACGTTCCTCCTGGGTGTCCTCCCTGCTCCTACTCACTGCAGAAGGAGGCTTTCTGCTGAGAGAAGCTACAGAGCCCTGGAAAGCTGGGAAGGCACCTGCACAGGGGGAGGGAGTTGCTGCCCTTCCTGAGGTTGTCCCTTTGCTTCCCTTGAGCCTGTGTCTACACGTAGGGTGGAGTTTTGCACCCACAGTGTAGGGGCCCCGCAGAGTGTAATTTGTTCACATTGAGAAAGTCTGTGAATGTCAGGAGTTCTGTGTCTGGATTAGAGTTTATGAATTTAGGGTTCATTTGAGTTACAACATTAAACTGCATCCTGTCGAGAGTCTCCTCACTTGTGAGAGTGGAAGCTCAGAGAGGGAGCCCTTCTTTTCCTTCCCAGGCAGGGGAGGGTGTATGAGCTCCCAGAGTCCATTCCTGTGGCTGCTCAGGTATCGCCACCCTTCTGCACCAGGGACTGACCCACTCCAGGGCTTCTGTCTCTACCAGGAGAGTTTAGAATGTGTTTAACTTTCTGCATGTTGCTTTCCTTCTGTCCTGTGGGAAGCAGGCAGCTTATCTGTGCTGATCCCAATATTTGTGTTTCTTTGCTTTGGATTCCTGTATCGATTGAGCAGTGCAGCCCTATATTTCTGGTTTCCCTTAGCTCTTTGTAATTTTATTTCCTGTATGAGAAATAACATTTTGAGTTTCTTGGGATTAAAAATGTGAATTGATGGAGAGATATAATGTCAGTAAGGCAAGAAAATTGTAGAACTAAATAGAGTTTTTGTTTTTAGGCAAAAGAATCTCAAGATGTGAAATGAATGTGTTGAAGTTTTCAGGTGCATTTTCATTTTTACATCAGTGTTTGCATGTGCTTGTCCCTAGAGAACATTGAGATTTAAAAAGCTAAAACAATGGAATTTCTATTTTAATTGATGTGAAGAAAATTAATCAAACTAATCCCACTATGTTTAAGGAGCTAATCCCAAACCCCTCTTGCATTATAATGTGCCACTGACTCTTGAAAATCCTGCCTGTGTGAGACGCAGTGGAGGACAAACTAGGATGCAGCTTGTCCTTTTACTTAGCGAGAGATATGAAAATGTCATTTCGTATGGTTACTCTTTTGTAACCGTTAGTGTGCTAAAGGAATTAAATCTTAGAATGGTTTCCTATGTACAGAAGTTTAAATTAAAGAAAAGCTATGAAATGGGAAAACATGGTATGTGTAAATTTCTCTATTTATATTAGATAAATCTGTAAGATAGAAAAGTCTAACCTCAGAAGAGTCACTGCCAACACTTCTGGGTCCCCTCCAGCCACCCCCAGTGCACAGTTCTGATCATTCTTGAGCTTCCTGTTGGTGTTTCTTTCTATAAAAACAAGCCATTGTGAATGCATATTTTTGTACGCATGTTTGTCCTTGTAATGAGCGGTCAGACTCCGCACTTTTTGATGTATGCTGACAACTTATGCCTCTCCTCTCCCTCTTCCTCTCGTGTCCACACCTGGACAAGCTGAGGAACAAGTCCGGAGGCTCTGTTCTCTGACATTGGCTTTGGATCCAACCACACAATCCCTGTCTGTGTGCAGAAGTCTTGCCCTGGTCTCAGCCCTGGCAAAGATTTTTCGCTTTGACCAAACTTTAGTCAGGCCCCTGAACCTTCTTGTATGCCTGTCTGTGCACTTCCTTGTAAAATCCAGTTTTAGCAACAACCTTGCAAAGTCAGTTTAACCAGAACCCACACACGAATGTCTGATCACACTTGAGATCTGCTCAGGCTCCTCCTCCTCCTCCACCATCCCTCAGGTGGTGTCTGATCACGCTGGCCTGTCTCTGGTAAGAATCCTATTAGGTCAGGTTAGCCAGAAACCCCAACACTTGACTTTCTCTTAGTAATTTTCCATCCCCTGACCCCCACCATGCTGCCTGGCTGTGAAAACCCACTTGCCCATGCTGCATTTAGAGTCGAGCCCAACCTCATTTCTCCCCCGCTGTGAATCACATCACAGGGGACTCTGCGTATCACAGTGGTTCTGAATAAAATATGTGTTACCATCTTTGACAAATTTCATTGAAGATTTTTTGTTTAAAACCCCAAACCACAATAAAAACCCAGGCCAGGCTCCTTTCTTTGCTCCCTCAAGCCATTTCAGAGCTGCATGTGATTCTGGCCCTGCTCTCCTCAGAGACCTCTATTATGCGAGTCATAAGACTTTTCCTAACGTCTGTGTGTGTGTGGAGGGGGGCACACACCAGCATCAGTCTCCGCATGGGAATCACAGCACTTGCCAGTGAGCAGTCATATTTTGAAAGGAATCTCTTTCTCTGAGTAGTAGGTCTCAACAGTGGACTCAAAATATTCAGTGAACCATGTAGTAAACAGATGTGCTGTCATCTGGGCTTTGTTCTTCCATTTGAAAGTTGACTTTAACTTAAAGTTACCAGATACATTACCCTTAACAAGAGAGTGAGCCTGTACAAAGGCCTGGGGGTGGATTGGATGGGGAGGAGAGAGAACAGGATCAGTTAGAGGGACCAGAGGTCAGAGTGTGAGAGAGGAGTTGGAGAAGGGGCCAGAGCAGTCGGTAACAACACAGCAGCCAGGTCAAGGCCCTGTGCACCATGTCTGGGAGTCAGGATCTTCTAATAGCAGTCAGTGGGGGAGCCCCACTTTTGCTTGGATCTCTGGGGGACAAGAAGACAGTGTCTTACCACGTCTGACTGTCCACAGCTACCAGACCCTGGCCAGGGAGCGTGAAGCACTGATGCAGGAGTACCTGCACCTGCTGCAGATCGTGGAGGCGAGAAGACAGTGGCCAAGCAGCTACGGCAGCAGATCGAGGATGGGGAGATCAATATCGAGTGGCTGAAGGCAGAGGTGACTGCTGGCTAGGGGTGCAGAGGAGGCTGGCCAGGGGACACAGGGCACAGGCCCAACACCTCACACTCCAGGCTCCTGCAGGACCAGGGGGCACATGACGAGCAGGGGGAGCAGCTTCCAGTCACAGCTATGCCAGCCTCGAAACTTAAATTTAGTGATGCTGGCAGAGTGGGAAGGGCTTTAGTTAGATCTGAGTTCAGATCCTACCTCTGCCACTTGACAGTTGCAACCTGGAGTACATCCCCCCATCCTCTGTGCCTCCCTTCCTTCATCTATACAACAGCCTTTTTATACTTGCCTGGCCAGGTTGTGAGGATTGAGTGAGGTTATTTATGGGCGAGTTTTTAGTTACTTTTCTGATGACCACATTGACTAAGCATTCCCACATTATCAGCTGGAGTCCAGGGACACAGAGTCCCGGGTAGGTCGTCATAGTGTGGGATCCTGGCTCAGTTCCAAGCATTCGTTCCTTCTGCCTGTTGTAAGAGCTCCTACAGGGGCTTACCGCGCATGAGTCTGGAGGCCACGCTGCTCCTAGGTTAAGCCTTGTAGAAATTCACTACTCAAACTGTGGTCCATGAAGCAAGAGCATGTTGGAAATGCAGAATCTCAGGCCCTGCCCAGACCTCCAGAATCAGAATCTGCACTTTCACAACATCCCAGTCGATTGCCATTTACATTAAAGCTTGGGAGGCGCTGGCTCTCTGTCCCTTAGATGCCCCTCACCAGCTGTCTACCCCAGCGCCGAATGATCTGATTGCCTCTCCCCCCTCATCTCACCATGCTCACCAGATGTTCAGAGCCATTTGGCCACATCACACAAGGACCGTGGACTCTGAGCTGAGGATGGGAAAATGGAAACATAGATTCTAACGAGGGTTGGCTGCATGATTTGTAGGGCCTGATGCAAGGGAAAAATGCAAGGCCCTGGGTGGAGTCGGGGAAGTCGACCTCTCCTTCTCACAGCCCACCAACCCACCCATGGCAGACAGGCGACCCCCCAATTTCAACCTCCAACCTCCTCTAACCTCTGTGCCATGATACAATTGGTACCTAGATGAGGGGTGGGTAAGATGCCCATGCTGAGTCACCCACCTAGTGCCAGACACTGTCTTCTCACTCTGCCCTGAGACACCATCGGGTGTGCACTGCACTCACCCTTTCTGCACTTACCCCGAGGCCCCTGCAGAGGGTGGAGGGTGACTCACAGTGGGAGGTGTGTCTTCCTGGCTGACTCAACCCATTTCCTCCCAGACAGAGGGTAGACGAGGTCATGGGTTCTGGGGTGCCGGCGTTTGGGGAGCGAGCAGCTGAGAAACCATCCCAGGGAGGCAGCAGGAGGCAGTAACACATGAGGGCTGAGGCTCCACGCCCCTGGGGAGTGCTCCATTGTTCCATCAGATGTTACTCGTGAAAACAAATTCAAAGAGAAATGATTAAGAACTTCAGGGTGGCAACTGCAGAACTTGAAGCCCCAAGCATGGGGCCTTCTGAGCACAGGACCCCATCACACGCCCTTGAAGCCAGCTCTGCCTGGAATGTTCAAAGATCCAAAGTTTCCAATTCCACCTTATGGTACCGTTGCCAAGCTCTGAACTAATGGTCACATCAGCTTGGAACTTGAGCTTGAACAAAAGTTTAAGATTCCACACACCTCCTCTACCCTGCATCAGGCACTGTCAGACAAGCTTCCTTAGTCAGTCCCCATAGCCATCTTCATAGGATCAAAAGATGAAGCAGGTTCAGAGAACTCAAGTCACCTGCCCAAGCTCACACAGCTGGGAGGTTGCAGAGCCAGGACTAGAACCCAGGTCTGAGTGTCTACTTGCCAGTCTTGCCACTCGTAGCCTCTTCTCACATGGCTCCTGGGATGAGGGCTTGTCCCATGTCTAAACCATCTGGTTCATTCTGAGATCTATCCTAGCCCTACACATATCCCTGAAGCCAAGTTGAGTCCTTGTTAGGGACCAGGGAATAGGTCTAGGGACCAGCACCAGATTAGTGGCTTCATGATCAAGGGTGTCATTCATTCACTCAATCACTCGTTCACTAACTGCCTAAGATCAGCTGACCACTGCCTCATCCTCTGCCCCAGGCTCCTCTTTCCCCATCACTTTGGGCTCCAGCCAGTGTCCCTTGTCATGATCTGTGCACCTCTTGGCCTTGGCACATGCTGGGGCTTCTGTTTGGAGTGCTCCTGCCACCCCCACGCTTTCTTGCCTGGTGGAATCCTACCAAGCTCGAATGCCTCCTCCTGGGGACTCTCATCACAGAATGTGCTCCACGTCCCCTGCTCCCTCGGCTTTCCCACCCTCAGCATGCCACGTCAGAGCCAGGTCCTTGGGTGTCTGTCCTCCATCCAGCCTGGTGGGACCTCCTTGAAGGCAGGAGTGTCCTTTATCACTGTGTCCCTTCTGCCTCGCACATAGTAGGTACTCTGTAGGGGCTTGATGAATGAATGGACATCAGGCTCTGTGGTAGGCAGTAAGAGATGGAAGTTTCTACACTTAAGGTCTGATTGTGGTAAAGTGTGACTGGCACCATAATA
This sequence comes from Diceros bicornis minor, assembly GCF_020826845.1. Lineage (NCBI taxonomy): Eukaryota > Metazoa > Chordata > Mammalia > Perissodactyla > Rhinocerotidae > Diceros > Diceros bicornis. The sequence goes on from NC_080748.1 coordinate 2,250,709, forward strand.
GAGCTTTCGGTGTGAACCCAGGTAGAAAATGAGTCACTTTATGGCCAAAGAGGGTGCGGGTTCATGTCGCATATGACCTTGAAAGGTTTCGGGGGTTGATAGGCCAGAGAAGGGGTGGGTGCAAAGGGCAGGGCCCTCTCTGGTGTTGGAGAGCACCAAACTGGTCAGTTTTGAGTGAAAGTGTGTGTGTGTGTGTGTGTGTGTGTGTGTGTCAGTGTGGCAGCAGAGGCCTTTTTGGTGGGAATTTGGAACAATGTTTCCAACTGAGTACATTACTCTCCAGGGCAAACGATTTCTTTAAACAAGACTTTAAAAGATCAGCTTGGTAAAGCTTTCTGGCTATAGTCTCTCTCTTTCTCTCTCTCTCTCTCTAACACACACACACACACACACACACACACACACACACACACACACATAAACATCCTGCAGGGCAGAGGGCAGCTGTGTGCTCTGGAGGGGCTCCAGGAAGGTGAAACAGAGCACATTTCCCAGGAAGTAGGCCATCAGGTAGGCAGGAGGCGCCAAGGAGACAAGTAAGTGATGAGTGACGCCCATGACAAAGACAGAGTGTCTTAGAACGTCAGAGCTGGGAGGGATCTGAGAACTCTGATGTCCACAGAAGAGGAAGGGACTTATCCAAGGTCACTCCAAGGTCACTTCCAGCGCTGGAATCCAGGCTTAACCTTGGGTCTCCTGGCTTTAGATCCTTGACCTGTACCTGCCGCACAACTGATTCCTTCCTTGCTGGGGAGATGGGCCATCTAAAAGGTGCATGTTCAGGAACCACTGTGTCACCTGGATGGCGTCAAGCTCTCATGGTCCACCTGATAGCCAGAAAACTTCCTCAAACCCCATCCCACATATTCCTGAGGATTTTCAGGGTCTTCCATTTTCCTAGCCATGTCTGGTTTCCAATTCTGCTCTCCTGACTTCTAATATCACTTCTCACAGTGGCTGTCTTCACTCAGTCTTGACTGCTCCTTGTCCCCGTGTGGTCACTCCACGTGCCCATCAGGTGGAGCTAGATTCTGCTGCAATTACAAACAGCCTCCGAATCTCAGTGGCATAAACAACAAAGATTGCTTTCTCTCTCACATTGTGTGTCCATTGTGTGCTCTGCTCCACAACATTCTCACTCAGAGACAGGGACTCAGTCTGATGGGGCTCCACCATCAGGAAATTCACCAGTCCCATGGCAGGGGAAGGATCATGACAAATCATGCCTGATAGCTCTGCTCATGTTTCACTGGACAAAGTGAGTCACATGATCACACCCGGACTTCAGGGTCCTGGGCTGTACAGTCCTGCCTTGTACCAGGAGGAGAACCAGAGTATCCAGGAAAGCCCTAATGACACCCAACTGGCTCCTCCTTCAGACCCCAAGCCCCTGACACCAGCCAAGTATGGACCAGACTTTCTGAATGGTTTAGATACAGTCAAGGGGTTTTCCAGTACTGAAACAGAAAACAGCTTAAATGTGAATAGAAGACATACCTGACCTCCTGTCACTCAGCCTTTCCTGCTACAGGGATTTCTTGCTGACCTCCTCTCCTCACACTGGCCTCTCTCCACACGCTCCCAACTGCCATTTTGTTGGTGGTGGGGGTGTTCATAATCCCTCTATCTGCCAAGACCCTCGTCCCTGTCCAGTGATGTGCTGGAGCTGGCTCATACCAACTTGCAAGTCACTTGTGAAATTTTCAAGAATCTTGTAAGCTTGTTATTCACCCTTCGGTAGCTTAAAATGGGCCAAGGTAGGAATGTTTACACCATGGAAATCGGCCGGTGCTACCAGTCAGAGTTTTTATTTGAGAGAGCTGGTGGTTAATCATTTAACAATATACGATTCTCTATACCTTTTTTCAGGACCAGCTAAATACTTTGCTGGGCCCAGTGCAAAATGAAAGTGCAGTGCTCTTAAGAATTTCAGGGCAGCAACAGCGAAGCTTTAAACCAGGTATTAGGCCCTTCTAAGCGGGCTGTTCACAGGTCACACTTCGAGGACATCGGCCCTGTCTCTACTCCCTCTATATTCTCCAGCCCTGGAGCCTCCACCCATAGCCATCTCTTCCTAGAGGTAATGGGAGATGACACATAAACAAAAGTCTGCACAAAATTTATTAAGCAAAACTATCCAGCTTTGCTCAGTCTCTTCTCTCCCACCTAACAGACCTCTTGGACCTCATCTTTTGTAACCAGAAAGCTCCAAGGACCATCTAAAACAAAGGGAGCATCCTCCTCTGAGAAGAATCCTCCCCTCCTCTAGAATCTTCAGTTTGGCACCATTTCATTGTTTTAATAGCTATTTTTCTCCCATTTATGATTGGAAGTAAGTTGGGACTGCTCAAGCAACCCTAGAAGGCAGGGTAGGAGTTTAGAGATGGTCGTGGTATTTTCCTGGCTTGGAAGCACTCAGAATCCTGGAAGCCTGACTCTGCAAGAAACTGCAGAGATCTTAATTCAGAGTTTAAGGTAAAACTGTAGCCGAGGAATCAGGTTTGCAAACCAACTTTGTCATGGAGAGGGCCGCCTTGACCCCTCCCCAGTCAGCCCATCTGCAGGGCCCACTCTGTGCCTTGAGTCCTGTTTCCCATGTTCCTCCTGCCATCCCCACCCCTGCTGCCCTGCACTCAACACCCTGTCGTACTCTGCATCTTTGTTCACACCATCCCCTCTGCTCCAATTCCTTCCATTCTATAACACACCTGCTGGGCTCCTTTTTGTGTGTGTGAGCAAGATCAGCCTTCAACAAATATCCACGCCAATCCTCCTCTTGATGCTGAGGAAGACTGGCCCTGGGCTAACATCTGTGCCCATTTTCCTCCACTTTTATATGGGATGCCACCACAGCATAGCCTGACGAGCGGTGCATGGGTGCAGGCCCGGGATGAGAACCCCAGGCCGCCAGCAGCAGAGCGTGTGCACTTGACCACTACACCACAAGGCCAGCCCAATTGGGCTCCTTTTTTGTCCTGCTAATCCTCTGGGTAGCGCTTGTGGCTTCCATGGTGAGACCCTCCCACAGCAGGAGGTGTGCACCTCTGGTCTGGCCTCACCTTGTTGGAGTATAAGTTACCTCTGTGGGTATCTGACCCGCTTCTTAGGCTGGAAGCTCCTCCAGGGAAGGGATCTGACTTATCCACCTCTGGCTGTGTTTCACCCGTGCCCAGGATGGTGCCCACCACAGAGACTCCATCAGGACATGCTGACAGGATTGGCACAAAGGGAGACAGAGATGGGCATCTCTTAGGCTTGGAACAGGTCAGAGGGAATCGAGAATGAAGGAGAGAGAACTGAGTTGTGTGGCAGCTGTTTAAAAAGAAAGAAGTAAAGAGATCTTTAGCAAAACCTTGACTGCTAACAAAAGAGAGAAAACCATGGACTAATTCCTCCGTCAATGACTGCACTGACTAAAGGAATTCTGGATTAAAGACACTGTCTCTAGAGAGGGGAGTGGGGTGGGGCAGGAGCCAACGAGCAGTGCACCTAAGGGGTGTGGCAAACAAGGGTTCGACTGTGATGGGCCAAGAAGGCCAGACTGTGGGGTGGCAAGTGGGCAGGGCTCAGCTGAGATGCCAGGCATTGGGCCAGGTTGGGCAGCCAGAGCTAGACTGTAGCCAGAGAGTTGGGGTATAAGCCAAAGTCCCAACTCTCCATGACCATCGTTGACAAAGGTCAACTGAGCAGGCTTGGATGTTAGCCAAGCCAACCCAGATCCAAAGCAAATGCATCCCGAGAAGGGACCTGCAGGATAAGGGAAAGGCAGCCTCTGCGAGGTCAGTGGGGCTGGCGCTCCTCCCGCCAACCTAACACTGGCTCGTAGCAGGGGTGGGCCGTGTCCCAAGGCTTCTGCAGGGTCCGCAGGCTCACAGCTTTCCAGAGCTTTGCCCACCCGGCCCGATCCTTAAATTAGGCTCCCAGACTGCCAGTGCTACTTTTGCAGGGAGCAGAGAGCCTGACCTGACTGCATCTGGTTTTTGCTCTGGTCCCTGGGGAGTAGGTGTCCTGTAGATGTCTCTGAGAAGAGCGCCATCAGTTTAACATACAGACTACATTTACACACACACACACACACACACCCTGCCATCCTAAAGAGAAAAGAATACCGCGTGCAAATCCCAGAACTGGCCAAGAGAGCAGACTGGGATGGGGGTGCTGACATGAGGGCAGTGAGGGTGCTGACTGGGCACCCACGAGTCTCTGAGCTCTCCACAAGCGTGTGTGTGTGAGTCCCTTAGCTCTTTAGAGTTCAGATCCAAGAACAGCCATTATTTCATGTGCCAAGGTTCTCAGAGAATTGAAAAAACAGAAAAGCCTGCATCAGCCCTGAATATTTCTCCATTAGATATTTTCAGCAGCTCTTCAAGCACAGGCCGGGGTAGTTTTAGCAACCCGAAAGTGGAGATTGGGTAACTGTCCCATTTTGCTCTCAAAGTGCTCCATAGGCTCAATGGTCAGAGCCCATTCATCCTGCAGTTCAGCAAGTGGTCTTGAGGGGACAAAGCCACATGCCCTGAAAAAGGAGGCGAGTTGGCTCTGTGGCATGTTTGTGATTTCCTGAGCTACTATCTTTGGACGTCTGCCACACAGCTCAGGGTTGTCTCTGCGCCCACTCAGCACCTTCTACCCCCTGCTCTTATTGTACTCAGTGAGACCCCAGGGTGGGGGTTGGCCCTCAGTGCACAAACAGCTGGGAGAGGGCACAGTCCCCTGTGACAGCTCCCCAAGGAGGACAACACCAGGGACCTCCAACAGCCAAAGTGCTGGGTCATCACAGAGAGATGGAGCAGAGAACACACGTGGAGACAGGGACCAGGGAGGGGCATCTGATGTGGCAGAGAAAGACAGAGACCACTGCAGGAAGAGGGGGACAGGCTTCTAGGCTGGGGCTGCCCTGACTCCCAGGGGTTTCACTCTTTCTCTCTGAGCCTGTTTGCCTGTCCACAAATGGGGTGTATGACAGAGTCCCTTTGGCTTCCATTCTGTCGTTCAGCTCAAATCCCAGACACATTGGGGAGGTTCCCAGGTCTCCAGGGTGGTAGGAGCTGAGGGTGTTGAGCAGGGGCACAGGAGGAACAGTTGGGAGGGGAGGGGGCTGCAGGAAGTAGCAAAAGTCTCTCTGGCATCCTTACAGCTCATCCTAGGAGAGGAGACTCGGGCTGTGTTCTGGAGCTGGCTGGCCGGGTAGCATGGGCGGGGAAAAGGGTGCTGGGAGGGGAGCCACAGCAACGTGGCTGGAGGGTGCTCAGAGACCCATTACCCAGCCTGGTGCTAAGCTGCCAGTGAGGAGGCATGATCCCCAGGGCTCTTTAGGTGGTGACAGGGCACGTGCTTGGGAGAATCTGGGTGTTTTTGCTTTTCTAAGTTTTCCCCCAAAAGGGGGTGGTGGAGAGCTAGCATTTACTAAGCACCTTCTCTGCACCAAGCCCTCAAATTTTCCCATTACATACAGGGGTGACCTCATTTCACCTTCATATTTTACGGCAAAGGCCTGAGGTTCAGAGATGTTAGGCATCTTGCTGGAGGTCACACAGCTGAGAAGCAGCATAAGGAGGATTTGAGCCTGCTCTGCGTGGGTCTCAAGCCCTAGCTCTTTTCACATCATCAGTGGCATTTCCTCTGAATTCTCCAGAGCCCTGAGTTCCTCTAAGATCCCTTAGGGTTACCCCAGCAGGTGGGCACTGAGGGTGCCAGGAGGGCTGGCAGTGAGAGCAGCTCCCGTCCTCTGCCAGCTTCTGAGGCGTGTGACCCATGTTTACAAAAGTCTGTGTTTGGTTTAGTGGTCTGCTGTCACCATCTTGAAATTTTGTCATTTTTTAAAGAAGGGGTCCTGCATATTTTCTCTGCACTGGGCCTCACAAGTTACATAGTCCATCCCGCTGATGGGGTTTTCACATAAGGTGTCACTTGAGAAAGGTGTTTGCTGCTAGAGTCCCACCGGTGGTGGCAGCCCCTGCCCTCTCCCTGGTCCCCTCAGCTCTGCTGGACTTGGGGGTGAGGGCCCCTTGGAGGGGCAGGAACTCCGTGGCCAGAGCTTACCCTGTGCCTCCTCTGTCAGTGAGGCCATCGTGTGTTTGCACCAGATCTCTACCAAGGGCTGAAGGCCTGCGTCTCCAGCTGGCCCTCTGGGGCCTGGATGAGCAGGCAGCCCTGGCAGAGGTCCCCAGGCCTCCTGCTCCGGCCTCCACCTGAGAAGTCCCTCTCCAGGGCCCACTCCTCCAGGCTGGCGGCACTTCCATCCACCCCGAGTGTAACAGTGGCCCCTTAAAAACACAGAATCCCTCAGAGGGAGCAGAAGAGGAAAGACAAGTTGGCAAAAGCTGTTTTTCTAGGAGGAAGAGATATATTTTTAGTTTCTTATCTACATTTCCCTTTCAAAAATAATATATATGAACCCATTCGAGAAAATCTGACAATCTAGAGAAGCAGAAAATGTTAAAAGCTGTATCAACCATAGTTCTGTTTCTCAAAGATAACCACTGTAAACACTTTGTTGTGTTTTCTTCAAATTTTTTCTATGCACAGATCTTGGGATTTTTCCCCGTTTTATTTACATAATGTCACACATATGAATATTGAATTTGAATCGTAATGTGTTTTTTTTTTTTTACTTAAGATTGTAGCACAATTGTTTTCTCATGCTGAAAGTATGCTTTTTGATGGCTGTATGATGCCCCAGTACCTGTGAGCATGCCATCATCCATGCAGCCATCTCCCATCCTTGGCTCTTAGAGTTGTTGCAAATTTTTGTTACTAGAAACACTCATCTCTGCATCTGAAATGTTCATATGAGAGAGCGTCTCCTTGGGACAGGTTTCCAAAAGTAGAATGACTGAAACAAAAGGTAGAAGCACGGTCAAGGCTCCCACTCCGTCCACCCTGCGTCACTGCTCTCCGAGCGGGGTGAACCGCCCTGACGGCCCCGAGGGCTGCACAGCAGGACCCCTGCATTGCGCCTCTCCCACACTGAGTGTGACATTTTGTTTTTCACTTTCCCTAAGTCAGAGAGCCCCACTTTCCCCCAAGGTCACAATGGGAATCGGCCCTAGAAAGACGAGGTCTGCACTTCCTGTAGTTACGTGGTTGAAGGTGCCGTCCCTTGGGTAGTGGAATGCCCTGTGTAAGCTCCCACTTAGAGTTTATCGCAAAGGAGGCATGCTTCTCTTTTTCAATGGAGTTTATAAGCAGAGGTTTCAGTGGACCCATCCCTGCCAATCAAGTACTGAAGGGCAGTACTTTGGGGAGATTGGCTGGGCTTTTGGGGGCTGGAAGGCAGGGGACTGTGTTTCCAAGAGGTTGGGACAGAGCAGGCCAGCAGCAGACCCAAGTTGCTGAACCTTGGGTGGCATGGAAGGACAGGGACACGTGGATAAGTGGACAGGCAGCTGAGGGGACGAGACTCGGGAGGGCATGTCATGTGGGGGAAGCACTGGAATGGGAGACTCAGGAGACCTGGTTCCAAGCCAGCTACTGACTCACCTTATGACCTCGGATGGGTCACTTCTGTCACTGGAGGGGCACTCTGGGAGGAAGGCCTCATGGGGGGGAAAGGGCCAAGGGGGATGTGGAGCTGCAATTCACTTACCACAGAGACCTCAGCCAACCCCCCCAAAGCTCCAGAGCTGGGTGGCCCTTCAGACCCTTCAGGCGGCGAGGCACACCACAGCACCCACAACAGCCCCCTCCGACCTTCCAATACACAGGAGTCAGACTAGTCGGGGCCCCATCTCTATAAAGATCTGTGACTCTGATGTTGTCCTATTGCCTGAGGCCACCTATCTGGCCCTGGATAGGGCAGTGGTGCCAGAGTCATCCCCAAAGGCAAGGGTGTCTCTGGGTGGGAGGTCTGAGCCTGGCCCTGACCTCCGTGGGTGGGGCTGGGTGACCAAGGGCTTGTGGGACATCCCACCGAGCAGACCTGTTGGCCATCCTGCTGCCCATGGTCAATTTCTATCAGGAGTTGGTCTCCAGCCACCAGTACAGCCTGCAGATCCTGGCCCACTGCAAGCAGAACAGTGACTTTGACAAGCTGCTGAAGCACTATGAGGCCAAACTGACTGCAAGGAGAGAGTTCTGGAGACCTTCCTCACTGACCCCATGCTCCAGCTGGCACCTAGCCCTGTCCTTGAGGGCGCATGGCTGGGGAGCCTGCTGGGGGGCCATGGCAGTGACGGCCCCAGCTGGGAGGAAGCCACAACTGGGGGCACCAGGGGGCCATGGCCAGGAGGCCCCAGGCCCTAACAGTCCCCAGGTCTGGGCTGCCTGGAGAATGAAGTAACAGCCAGCCCCTGACCCAGTGGACCGCAGGCCTGTCCAGCCTCACAGAGCAGGCAGTGTGGGAAGGTGAGGGGGAGCTCCTGGTCCTGAGCCCACCTCCAGGCCCTTCTGCTTGCCGGCTTAGAGCCTCAAGCTCTGGGCTCTTGGCTCAGACAAGACCCTGGAAGAGCCTCCACGTTAGAGTCTGAGATCAGAAGTGCTGTGGGTGTCCGTCCTCAGCCCTGCTCATGGGAGTGCTGGGAGCTGCGAGTACCATTCTCCGTCCACTTGGTGTCTCTCTCTCCCTCTCTCCATTGTTGCTATATCTCTGACTTGTTTCATCACTGTCTCTCTCCTTGCCTTTGTCTCCCTGTCCCTCTGTCCTTCCCCATCCTTGCCTCTGTCCCTGTCCCCCTGCCTCTCCCTGCTGCAGATTCCCAGGCATATTCTGACACTGCACGAGATCCTGGCCCACTTTTCACGAGCACATCGAGCCAACAGCTTGGAGAACGCCAGGGCTAAACTGGGGGTGCTGTCTGGGTGAACTCAGCTCCCAGGTGCCCCCCCTGGTGGACAGGCCAGGGCTGAGGATGCTCCCCAGTGGGAGTTTGCTGAGCCCCAGATGGTAAAATGTCATGTTCAGGTTAGAATCCCAAGGGGTGGGTGTTGGGGGACCCCCAGCCTGTCCCACCTGGAAGCAGGGACACGGAGCAATCTGAGGAGGTCATAGCTCAAGCCCAGGGGGCACTTGGTGGGATTGTGTGGGTGGTGTGCTGTCCCTGGCAGAGATGGGGTTCGAGGAAGGGCCCTGGGCACTCACGTGGGCCCGCCTGCCAGGGTGGGGATCCGCCAAGGGACTCACAGGCACTCTGCCAACTTCCTCTGTTCTCCAGTGCCAGTGTGTCACAACCTGTGGTATAGGAGCCCCAGAGGGGGTCCTGGGTGATGGGCCTTCAAGTGCCAAAGGCTGCAGTCAACAGCAGGCAGTGACATGGGTGGACAAGCCCATGACTTGTCCAGTGTCAGAGGCCCCAGCCCTCTGGTCAAGGCCCCTCTGCTGCCCCTCTTTCAGTCCCCAAAGCCCAGGGGGAAACTTCCTCTGCCGGGTCAGAAGCAGAGGGATCAGGGAGGAGGCGCCTACAACAGCACAGGCAGCAGTTGACGGTGGCCTGCACCAGGTGGTGGTACGAAGGTGAGCAGGAGGTTCAGATTCTGGGTGTGTTTTGAAGATGGAAACAACAGGATTTTCTGATGCATTAGATGTGGGGAGAGAGAAGATGGGAGTCAAGAGTGATTCGAGAGTTTTTGGTTGAGCAAGCAGAAGGTTGGAGTTGCTGCTAACCAAGATGGGGAAAGGTGCAGGAGGGGCAGGTGTGGAGGGGAAGTCTTTCTTGCTTCATTGGAGCTTTACTGGGGGCGTGTTGAACTTGAGATGGACAACAGTGGTGGAGAGGACAAGAAGGGAGGAGGACGTTTGGGTCTGGAGTGTAAGGGAGTGAGCCATTCAGGAGCCATCAGGTCAGAGGTGGTATTTAAAGTCACATGAGTGGTGCGATCACCAGGGAAGTGAGTTTAGGCAGGAACGAGGTGCGTACCAAGAGCTGAGCCCTGGGGTCTGCACCTTATGGAGGCCAAGAGATGATGAGCAGCCTTATACGCAGTGATGGGCTGCCAAAAGCTGCAAGGGAGTGTGGTTCTGCAGCATGTGGGGTACAGTCCCCAGCCCTGCCAACCACTCAGTGCCCTAAATGTCTTCCCGTGTCCAGCAAAAGGCAGCCAGTAGGGCCATGTCTCCCAGCCTGGCAGTGGGAGAACCAGGCTGGACTAGGGCAGAGCACAGGCCCCGGAGTGGAGGTTCATTCAGGGAGCAGATGTAATCAGAGCGTGATTGCAGACTAACAGAAACCATTGTGGGGTGGGGACCCCAGTCCTCTCATACCCCAAGGAGCCAAATCCTGCACACTTCCCCAAGGAGAAGACTTGGGGCTCCAGCGAGGCTCCTCATCCCTGTGGGATGCCCTGTCCCGGTGCGGGCAGTTGCGAGGAAGGCACATGGGTGCCAAGGCATTTATCCTAAGATTCTGATCCCCTTTCCCAAAGCCTACTCATCCTTTGTTCCACCTGATCACCTGCATCTGACCTGAACACAACCTTAATGGCACAGAAGTGAGTTTTCCCATCGCCCTGACAGCAGCCCTTTCATGCTCCTCTCTCCCCTTGGGGGACTGAGGAAAGCTCCCAGCCAGGCATGAAGCCATCAGATAACCAACCCTCTCTGGCTGTGCTCAGAAACACTCCTCGCCTGGGGCTGGGTCTCTCCTACCTCTGGCCTTTGTCCCGCTTTTTCTCCTGAATCTCATCTGTTGGGCTCACTGTAACCCAGGTCGTCACTTCCAGTTCCCCCGGGAGCCTGTGGCCCTGGGAACTCCTCCCCAGCTGCCTGGACGGTGTGGCTCTCAGCACAAACTCCAGTTGGGGCTGGCAGGAGTCCTGAGCAGCTGCAGCTGGCACTTGTCTAACAGTGAAACTAGTGTTGCTACTGTGGGATCGCCCCCTTGTTTGTAGCAAATACAGCCCTCCTCAGCAAAATCCCCACCCTCGTCAAAAGAAATGGTTCTGCTTACTTTTGCTCACCTCCAAATATGAATCCCTATCCAGGGAACTAGCATATCCTTGAAAGGTGCCTCCCTGTGCCCCGTCCCTTCCAGAAGAGGGCTAGGGCCTGGGCTGCTGAGAAGAGCATTGCTGGGAGAGACAGACTGAGGCTCCTAAGGAAGAGACCCCATCTCCATGCCCCAGTCTGATAACCAGAAAACAACGGATAATAATAGTTTTATAATAACACCTTTGCAACCAGTGATACTAGCAACAGCGATCACGGCCCTTTACTCAAGCGCCTGCCATGTGCTGGGCCTGAGGTCAGCAAGTGAAATGCATTCTCTTCCATCCTCACTCCGACCTTCTACAGGTGAGCAAACTGAGGGTCGGAGGGGCCCAGTAATTTGCTCATCACGCTGAGTTCATTAATTAGAGATGCAGCTCGACCAGTGTCATCTCTCATTGCTGGGAGGGTTAAACTGGACAGTGTCTACTACCACACACATTAACCAGCCCTCTTGGTGATCTGGTCGTGGTTGTAGAATTTGAGGCATCAGCAGACAAATAAGAGGTTTTGTGCTTTTCTTGGAGTAGGTGGGGTAATTTCTCCAGAAGCTCCTCCCCACATGATTACTAACCTCCTAAGACTCCTGAAAACCCACCAAGGCTCTTAGCAAAGTTGGTAACTCACAGGCTTCTTTTCCCACCACTGCTATTTTTGTTTTTTTTTTTGGTAAGGAAGATCAGCCCTGAGCTAACATCCATGGTAATCCTCCTTTTTTTCTTTTGCTGAGGAAGACCGGCTCTGAGCTATCATCTATTGACAATCCTCCTCCTTTTTTTCCCCAAAGCCCCAGTAGATAGTTGTGTGTCATAGTTGCACATCCTTCTAGTTGCTGTATGTGGGACGCGTCCCCAGCATGGCTGGAGAAGCGGTGCGTTGGTGAGCACCGGGGATCCGAACCCGGGCCACCGGTAGCGGAGCTTGCATACTTAACCACTAAGCCACGGGGCCGGCCCCACCGCCAATGCTATTTTTAAAAAGCAGTTAAATGGCGCCACCTCCTGGAGGAGGGGTGTTGCGGCAGTCAGAACAGGACAAATAAGAGAGTTGTCCTTCTTTCTAGATTAAGGGGCAAGGTGTGTCTTGCTCCCCCCAAGACGTGCTGGAGCCTAATGGAGTCAGTCTTTCCGTGAGCCAGCTGGATTGCCAGGTGCTCCAAAACTAAGTCATTCCAGGGCCCAAACATTAAGGAAGCAACTGTATAAAGTGCATTGGGGGAAGGGTGGAGACATTAAGTGCAAAGGCCCTGAGGAAGGATGGGTGGGTGGAGTTCTATGGATGGAGATAAGCCCAGTAGTGGTGTGGAGATCAGAGTAATGAAGAAAGGTTGTTTCCAGTACTCCTGTCCTCCCAGTTTTGCCATCTCTGTTCCACGTGGTTCAGACTTTTAAATCAGACCTGCTTTCTAGCTATTAATTTCTATTTACATTTCCAACACCTGTCTCCTTGGGCTATCAAAAGGATGATGGGAGATCATGCCCCTAGAGTGCCCTGCAGAGCGGGCATTCAATATGCATGCTCTCTCCCCCTTTGTGAACACAGGATCCACCTGAGAATCCTAGGCTTTCTTCCTAGGTCTGGCCAGAGGCCTGGCATTACCTTCTCGCTGAGAGGTGGGGCAGCCTGTCTCTGACATTTTCTCTCTCCACAGGATAATGCACAATGAAGTAAATGAAACACAGAGCATCCAGGAAAACATAGCCATGGGGGGCATGATTGTCGAAGGCTGTGAGACCCTCCTGGACACCAGCCAGACTTTTGTGAGATGAGGCATGGCACCCTGCCTCCTCCCACCCTCATGGTAGGCCCCAGCAGTGGTGGCACTTGGGGACACCACAAGTTGGTTTGGCTACCATGTGCCAAAATCTGCCAGCGTGATTGTAGAGTATTCCAGGGCTGCTGGAGGAATGTGACAGCTGTATGTGGATGTCAGTATCTGCACACATGGATGCAGATATTACTGGTTTTCACAGTGCCCTTCTCTCCAGATGTACACGATTCTTCCCAGATGCCCTTGATGTGTCTGTGGATGTCATAGTAAACACTGACATGTCCTTTTGGGGAGAGAGGAGTGGAGGATGGGGACAGATACTGATTGGCCTGGTGAATCACAAGCATGTTCAGCATCCGAGTGGAAGTCATGTGGGTCAGTCCCTCTGTCCCTTTCTCATCATCCTTGGCCCCTTGCGGGAGGCTGTGATCACAACGGTTCTCAGGGGTAGGAGGTTGCCTTCACCCTCAGCCTCCACTCTCCTTGGTAGCGGTGTTTGAGAGGCACAGCCTTGTGAGGGGGCAGCTAGAGGCTGTGACTGAGGGGACTGACTTCCAACTCGGAGACGTTAGAGCCGCAAGGAGTTTGAGGGTCACCTCTTCAGATTCCACTTGCTGTGGGACCCTCAGCTTCTGCTTGCATGCCCCCGAGGTGACCTCCACCTCAGATGGGCCTCCTGAGTTCCTTCTATCCAGCCCTGGGACTCTCTGAGCAGATGAAAGGCTCGCCAGCACGTCCTGCGGCCTGCGCAGCTGCCTTTGGCCCCTGCTGCCCTTAGCAAGGGTATCGTCGACTTGGAGTTTTGCCCCAAGCCCCTCTGTGTGGCCCCCTGTGCCTTTTCCCTAGGCCCACCCTGTGATCTGCTGAGCCCAGAGCCAGCCTCCCTGTGTCCTGGCTCCCCCTGAGCTGCATTGGGCCCAAGCTGGAAGAGGCCCAAAGAATGACCTCTCCTGGGGTGGGCAGTGTCACCACAGTCCAGGAATCTGCTCCATTGCCCTGAGCCTAAGCATTTCCTCCCCTCCTGAGGGGCTGGGCTGGACATGAAGTCCAGACAAGGGGGCCCAGCAAGGTGCCAGGCAGTGATGGACGTGGGCAGGAGGCAGGGTGGTGGCCTAGAGCAGGTCTGGGGAGATAGAACGTCAGGGAGGGCTTCCCAAGGAGGCATCACTGGAGTCGAGTCTTGAAGGGTAAGGTGAGCTCACAGGGTGGATGTGGTGAAGGAAGGCCCTTCCAGGCCAAGGAGCAGCACTCAGGAGCCACAGGTAACTTGCCCTGGAAGTAGAGTGGGAGCACAGAGGGGAGGCGATGGTAAGGAAGGAGAAGTGATCCCAGTGGTATAGCCGCCATTAATGGCTCATTTGTTGAATGATTCAAGTCCTACGTGATAGGAGTTCAGACAAGACTAATCCAGTCTGTTTCTATCTCTTCTGTGTTTCTCCCAGTACAAATAGTAAGTACAGGAATCTACATATATAAATAATATATGTATATTTTTTGAATAATACAAATCACTAGACTGAATAATATGAGTTAAATAATATAAATATATATTTAATGAATATATAATAAATATGTATAAGTATGTTTATATATATTTGAATTAAATAATATAAATATATATATGATTTAAAGGAATATTCAGACATAATAACAGTAATTTACAGAATTGATAAAAGACTCCTACTCTAGATTCAGGCAGCTGAATACATCTCAAGCACAACTAAAAAAAAAAAAAAAATCTAGAGCCAGATCCATCCAGGGAAACCAAAGAACACTAAATACAAAAGAAGATATTCGAAGCTCCACAGAGGAACAGAACACTTACAGAGACTTACATTTAAACCTATGATACATTTCTTAACAATGGAAGGCAAAAGAGAGTTGGAATAAATCTTCCAGGTACAGAGAGAAAAGAACTTTCAGTGTATATCCAATCAAACCATACCTCAAGAACTAGGGTGACTTAAAGATATTTTTATGCAAACATTTACTAAGGGTATCACCACCAACAAATGCTCATTAAGGATCTTCTAAAGAATATACTTTAAGGGGGCCAGCCACCTGGTGTAGTGGTTTAAGTTCAGCACGCTCCGTTTCCAAGGCCTGGGTTCGTGGGTTTGGATCCCAAGAGTGGATCTACAACACTCATCAGCCATGCCATGGTGGTGACCCACATACAAAATAGAGGAAGACTGGCACAGATGTTAGCCCAGGGCTAATCTTCCTCAAGGAAAAAAACTTAAAAAGTGAAAACTTTCTTCTTTAAGAAGAAAGAAACTGATAGAAGAACTGCTAAGAGGTAAAAATGGATCGTGAGGGTAAAAAAGGGTAACATCTGAATAAATCATTGAAAGCATGACTTTACCAAACAATAATAATATTGACAATGTATAACAGATGGAGTTAAAAACTAATGACAAGAGAACTTCTGTTTTAGAGGAGACTAGGACAGGAAAGCACACTTGCTGCAAAACTGGACACAGGCAGATAAATTATAAATATATTTTTAGAGCATCAGACAACTTCAGAATCAACCAACTAAAATTCCAGAAAGAAGAAAAAGTCTTTTATGTGAGCAAGGATATTTATCTTTCTTTCCCCTGGAGGCGTTTTCTGATTCTAGCTGGTTGCCGAGGATCTGGCTTGCTCAGTCAGAGCCTCGGCTAGGGAAAAGAGAAACTAACCAAACTTGTAGTGATTCTGCAGGACTGGTGTGGCAGAGGAAACCTGAGGGCTTGCAAACACACAACTACTCTTTCTCACAGCACATGTGCTAAGTTTTGGTTCCGCACAGGAATCTGAGGAACTAGGCCAAAAGCTTCCACAAAACAAAGTGAAACGTCCAGAAGTGGTGGAAGTGGCCTAAGTCCAACATACTGCTAGTCTGACCTTCAGGGAATGTGCCATATTGTGAAGCGATGTAAGGTAGGAGGCTGCAGAGCTGCGCTGAGATGTCTGAAGGGAGTAGCTGAATTTTCTGTGGCCTCCCAAACCTGAAGAGAGAGAGATCTACCAGACTTAGAACCAGACCCCTGTGCGGGGGAGGGGAGCACAGCAAACAGGAACGGGGAAAGCAGAAGGGCTGGGTTTACTAAAAGTGAGACCCAGCCCCAACTCTGATCAACATCTGATTGGACTCAGGTGCTCCAACCTCACTCTGTTTCTCATCGAAGGACAATAAGGTCATGTGGAGCCTCTCGAGTTACGTTACACAGACCTTCCAAAGACACTGGTGAGAGGATGGAGAAGGCAAGCCACAGACTGGGAGAAGACCTTTGCAAATCACATATCTGACAGGACAATAAATAACTCTCAAAACTCGGCAATAAGAAAATCCAAGTTTAAAATGGGCACAGATTTGGACACTTCACTAAAGAAGATACACAGATGGCAAATAAGCACATGAAAAGATGCTCAATGTCATTAATCGTGAGAAAAATGCACATAAAAACCACATTGACATACCGCTACGTACCTATTGGAATGACTAGAATTAAAGAGGAGGACCATAAGAAGTGTTAATGAGGATGGAAAGTAACTGGAACACTCCTACATTGCTGGTGGGAACACAAAGTGGTTGGAAAACAGTCCATTATTTATTTATTTATTTATTTATTTATATTTTTGTGAGGAAGATCAACCCTGAGCTAACATCTATGCCAATCCTCCTACTTTTTTTCTTCCCCAAAGCCCCAGTAGATAGTTGTATGTCATAGTTGCACATCTTTATAGTTGCTGTATGTGGGACGCGGCCGTAGCATGGCCAGAGAAGCGGTGCATCGGTGCAGGCCTGGGATCCGAACCCGGCTCGCCAGTAGCAGAGCGGACGCACTTAACCGCTAAGCCATGGGGCTGGCACCTGGACAACAGTTTTAAAGTGGAGTTTGTTATGCTGCTGTAACAAACTAGCACAAATTTCATGGCTTAAAACTACTCAGAAGGTGTGTTTTGTTGATGTCTGTGTGTGTTTAGAGAATTCAAGTCACTGTGGGCTCTGAGTGGTCTGTATGTGTGTCTGAGTTTGTGTGTATGTTCTGAGTATCAGTGTGCATTATCAGGTGTAGTTTACAGTCTGAATGCTGATGGTCATTTGCAAATAGTGTGTGTGTGGGTTTGTTGTCAGCATTTCCATGTGTTCAGATGATGTCTGTCATTGTAGGAATGTGTGGAATAAATATGTTGTTACAGACTAGCATGGGCACCAACACTGTTTGCCTGTTACTAGCTCAACACTCAACATCCCTGAAGAAACATTGAGTCCAGACATTCACAGGCCCCATCAGGCCCACAGAGATCCTACTCAGCTGTTTTCTTCCCATCACAGAAATATGAACAGGTAGCCAAGGACCACTTGATATTTGAAGAATTCCTCTAGCATGAAAAATGGAGCAAGAAACACATACACTGAAGTGAGGGACTAAAGGAGCAGCAAGGAAATCCAGAGATCATAGTGAAACTTCAATTGCATATCTAGTAACATCTTCAAAACAATTAGACATGGGCCGGTCCCATGGCCTAGTGGTTAAGTTCAGAGAACTCCACTTCAGCAGCCCACGCTCCATTCCTGGGAGTAGACCTACACCACTCATCAGTGGCCAGGCTGTAGTGGCAACTCACATGCAAAATAGAGGAAGACTGGCACATATGTTAGCTCAGGGTGAATCCTCAGCAAAGAAAAAAAGAAAAGATAAAACATCCATTAAGTGTATATGTATGTATTGATGTTACCGCACAATATTGGGGTTCTCTTTCCCAATGCACATTAAAAAAGCCAATTATTCTGGCATCAACTTTTGGGAAAAGAATTGTAGCTTTATTTTGTGAGATTTATCTACAAGGAGACAGGGCTCATGTGTCTGTCTCAGATCTGTCTCCCCGATGCAAGGCTTGGGGCACAATTTATGGGATGAAGGGCAGGGTGGTCTGACATGTGGAGGTAGATGATTGGAAGTAAGGAGAAATGAGGTAATTGATGATCTTCACAAACAAAGTCAAGCTTTGTGGCTCTTCATCTGATGTGTGTTCAGAAATTGGCAGTGTTATGATGATCTGAGGATGGAGCTTTTAGCTCCTTGATATAAAAAATGGCATTTATTGAGCATTTGCGCAGGCCTAGTTGATGGGTTGGTGGTCTCAACTGGCCTTAACTGGACTAGGGGTCTCAGTTCCTGAAAGAAAACTCTTAACTACTCTGTTGATAAGAAGGAGTCAGTTGAACTGGTCCTGGAGGGCCCATGGTTATGTTGGTATATGCATATATATGCATATGCATGAGATTATCTGTATGTGTGTTAAATATAGCGTATACACAAAGCCAGACTCTAGTTAAAGTGGTCAGGACAGATTTTAATCAGTAATATACCACTGCAATAGGGAAGAGGGAACAGGATGAACTGAACTCAATTTGATTTGTACAGAAGTGACTGGCCATTTGAAAGGGAGAATGAGGGAGCAGGCAGAGGGGTGAGCAGGGGCTCAGTCGAGTCAGGGAGGGGAAAGTTACAGTGTTGGTCAGTGCAGTGTGATCTGGCCAGTTGTGTCTGCTGGTTGGAAATGATCAAAGTTTCACTTCTCTCCTCTCACAGAGTCTGGGACAGACACCCTGTCCTCAGCTCAAGGAATGGCTCTCAGGACCTTGAGAAATGCACTCCTGGGTTATTGGAGACACATATAGAACTGAAAAGGACAAAGGAAATATTCACAGTTGTAAGCACTTTTGGGTAAATGCTCTAAGAAAAGGATGTCAGGGGCCAATGATCGAGTGTTGGCGAGAACAAACAGTCAATTCTTTTGGCTGCCTTGAGCTTTCTCTGGCAGGCACTTTAAGGGGGCAGGGGTCATCCTAAGGAAGTGGATTTGAGCTGTTAGAAACTATGTCAGCGTTTAAGTCTTATAACGTGTGTGGGGGGGGTGAAATGATTTGTGCTGAGAGGCCATAGTTATAATTGGCCAAGATTGAGACCTAGTCAAGAAGAGGGCTCAATGGAGCCTGGCTTGAGTTTGGTCAAGTACAGGATCATATATAGAAATAAGATATGTACATTTTTTGAATAATATAAATCATTATATTGAACAATATGTTGAATTAAATAATATATATTTAATGAATATATATTGAATGTGTATAAATAAGTATGTGTATATATATTTGAATTAAATCATATAAATATATAGAAGAGAGTGACATCAGCATCATGGCAGAGTGAGCTTCCCCTATTGAACTCTCCTCCTCTAAGACACAAGAAAAAGGACATTCATATTCCAACAGAAGCTATTCACAAATAATATAAATATATATATGATTTAAAGGAATATTCAGACATAATAACAGAAGATTCCATGGCCAGCCCCATGGCTTAGCGGTCAGGTGCACGCGCTGTGCTGCTGATGGGCCAGGTTTGGATCCTGGGCACGCACCAATGCACCCCTTCTCTGGCCATGCTGAGGCAGCATCCCACATACAGCAACTAGAAGGATGTGCAACTATGAAATACAACTATCTACTGGGGCTTTGGGGGAAACAAAAAAAGGAGGAGGATTGGCAATAGATGTTAGCTCAGAGTCACTCTTCCTCAGCAAAAAGAGGAAGATTAGCATGGATGTTAGCTCAGGGCTGATTTTCCCCACACACACACACAAAGAAATTTCCAGAATTGATAAAAGACTTCTATTCTAGATTCAGGCAGCTGAACACATCTCAAGCACAATTAAAACAAAAAAATCTAGAGTCAGATCCATCCAGGGAAACCAAAGAACACCAAATACAAAAGAAGATATTCAAAGCCCCACAGAGGGACAGAACACTTACAGAGACTTACATTTAGACCTATGATACATTTCTTAACAATGGAAGGCAAGAGAGAGTTGGATTAAATCTTCAAGGTACAGAGAGAAAATAACTTTCAGTGTATACCCAATCAAACCATATCTCAAGAACTGGGGTGAATTAAAGATTTTTTTTTTTTTTTTTTTTGTGAGGAGATCAGCCCTGAGCTAACATCCACCAATCCTCCTCCTTTTTTGCTGAGGAAGACGGCCCTGGGCTAACATCGGTGCCTATCTTCCTCCACTTTATATGGGACGCCGCCACAGCATGGCTTACCAAGCAGTGCGTCGGTGCGCGCCCGGGATCCGAACCAGCGAACCCCGGGCCGCCGCAGTGGAGCGCGTGCACTTAACCGCTTGCGCCACCGGGCCGGCCCCTAAAGATATTTTTATGCAAACATTTACTAAGAGTATTACCACCAACAAATGCTCATTAAGGAACTTCTAATGAATGTACTTTAAGGGGGCCAGCCACCCAGTGTAGAGGTTTAAGTTCAGCACGCTCTGCTTCCAAGGCCTGGGTTCATGGGTTCAGAGCCTAGGCGTGGACCTACACCACACATCAGCCATGCCACGGTGGTGACACACATCAAAATAGAGGAAGGTTGGCACAGATGTTAGCACAGAGCTAATATTACTCAAGGAAAAAAAATAAAAAGTAAAATGAATGTACTTTAACAAAAAATTGATAGAAGAAATGCTAAGATGTAAAAATGGATCATCAGGATAAAAAAGGGTAAACATCTGAATAAATCATTGAAAGCATGACTTTACCAAACAATAATAATATTGACAATGTATAACTGATGGAGTTAAAAACTAATGACAAGGGAACTTCTGTTTTAGAGTAGAGTAAGACAGGAAAGCACACTTGCTGCAAAACTGGACACAGCCAGATAAATTATAGATATATTTTTAGAGCATCAGAGAGCTTCAGAACCAACCAACTAAAATTCCAGAAAGAAGAAAAACACTTTTATGTGAGCAAGGATTTTTATCTTTCTTTCTCCTGCAGGCGTTTTCTGATTCAGGGTGCTTGCCGAGGATCTGGCTTGCTCAGCCTGAGTCTCGGCTAGGGAAAAGAGAAACTAGCCAAACTTGTAGTGATTCTGCAGGACTGGTGTGGCAGAGGAAACCTGAGGGCTTTCAGACACACAAACTGCTCTTCCTCACAGCACCTGTGCTAAGTTTTGGTGCCACACAGGAATCTGGGGAACTAGGCCAAAAGCTTCCACGAAGCAAAGTGAAACCTCCAGCAGTGGTGGAAGTGGCCAAAGCCAAACATACTATTAGTCTGACCTTCAGGGAATGTGCCATATTGTGAAGCGATGTAATGTAGGAGGTTGGAGAACTGCGCTGAGATGTCTGAAGGGCATAGCTGAATTTTCTGTGGGCTCCCAAACCAGAGGAGACAGAGATCTACCAGACTTAGAACCAGAGGGAGAGGAGCACACCAAACAGGAACAGGGGAAAGCGGAAGGGCTGGGTTTACTAAAAGTGAGACCCGGCCCCAACTCTGATCAACGTCTGATTGGACTCAGGTGCTCCAACCTCACTCTGTTTCCCAAGGAAGGAAGACAAGTTCATGTGGAGCCTCTCGAGTTACATTACACAGACCTTCCAAAGACACTGGTGAGAGGATGGAGAAGGCAAGCCACAGACTGGAAGAAGACTTTTGCCAGTCACATATCTGACAGGACTATAAAGAACCCTCAAAACTCAGCAATAAGAAAATCCAAGTTTAAAATGGGCACAGATTTGGAGACTTCACTAAAGACGATACACAGATGGCAA
Organism: Diceros bicornis minor; assembly: GCF_020826845.1. Lineage (NCBI taxonomy): Eukaryota > Metazoa > Chordata > Mammalia > Perissodactyla > Rhinocerotidae > Diceros > Diceros bicornis. Next base: position 2,272,020 of record NC_080748.1, read on the forward strand.
ATAAGCACATGAAAAGATGCTCAATGTCATTAATCATGAGAAAAATGCACATAAAAACCACATTGACATACTGCTACGTACCTATTAGAATGACTAGAATTAAAGAGGTTGACCATACCAAGTGTTAATGAGGATGGAAAGTAACTGGAACACTCCTACCTTGCTGGTGGGAACACAAAGTGGTTCAGACTCTTTGGAAAAGTTTTAAAGTGGAGTTTGTTATGCTGCTGTAACCAATTAGCACAAATTTCATGGCTTAAAAACAACTCAGATTTATTGTTTTACAGTTCTGTAGGTTAACAGTCTGACACGGGTCTCCTTGGACTATAATCAAGGTGTTGGCAGAGCTGGGTTCTTTTTGGGGGACTCTAAAGGTTAATCCATTTCCTAGCCTTTTCAAGCTTCTAGAGACAACCACATTCCTTAGGCTGTGGCCCCCCTCCTCCACCCTCAAAACCAGAAACTCTGCATCTCTCTGGCCCTGGTTCCCTTGTTGCATCTTTTTCTACTCTGCTGCTTCTCTTTCCCTTTTAAGGGCCTTTGTGATGCACTGGGCCCACCTAGATAATCCAGGATAATCGCCCTATTTTGAAGTCAGTTGATTAGCAACCTTAATTCCATCTGCAAATTTAATTCACCTTTGGCAAGTAAACTAATATATTCCTATGTTCCAGGGATTAACACACATTTGTGGGCCATAACTTTGCTACACAAACAGTTTTTAAAATAAAGTTAAACATACACATACCATGTGACCCAGCAATTCCACTTTTAAGTGCTTACCCAAGAGAAGAAGACTTATGTTCACACAAAAACTTGTTTGCAAAGATTTATAGCAGCTTTATTCATAGTCAAAAAAGACAAAACTGAAAATAACTCAAATGTCCTTCAACTGGTGGATGGACAAACTGTGGTACATTCATACAATGGATACTACATTCAGCAATAAAACAGAAGGAAGTGCTGATACAGGCAACAACATGGATGAATACTAAAATGAATGTATTGTGCTAAATGAAGGAATCCAGACTCAAAAGGCCAAATGCTGTAGAATTCCATTTATATGATATTCTAGAAAGGACAAACCATAGGGAAAGACAGCAGATCGTTAGTCTCCAGGGGTTAAGGGTGGGGGAAGAATTGACTACAAAAGAGCAGCTGAAGGGAGTTCTGGGTGCTGGAACTGTTCTGTATATTGAAGGTGGTAGTGGCACAGCTCTCTGCATTTGTCAAAACAGTTGTAACAAGAGGAAAACAAATACATCATTGCTCACCCATCAGATTGGCAAACCTTTAAAAATCTGACAATGCCAATCTGACAATTCCCAGGGCAAGGATGACCCATACACTGTTGGTGGGAATGGAAATTGTTAAAACTTCAGAGGATGATTTGGCTGCAGCTCGTCAAGTTGCCGATGCACATCAGCCTTTGGCCCAGCAATCCACTCACAGGCAGGTGTCCATTCTAGGGAATCCATGTGTGCTCAAGGAGACACACATAAGGATAGTCATTAGACATGGTAGGAGAATGAATTAATTGTAGTTAGTAGTTATTTTAAAAAGAAAGGAAAAAATACATATGGGAAAGAATCAACCCTGCTGGCTACATATATGATCTGAGAAGGCAACTCATTAGTTTGTCTCCTTAATAGTATGTATACAGCACAGAGAGCACTGTACTAAGAATCTGGAGACAAGCATCCGAGCATTTACTTCCAACTCTGTCACTAAGTAGCAGTCAGACTGTGGATGACTTAATTCAAGAAACCTCACTTTCCATTTCCTGGAAAATGAAGAGTTTAGGCTCTACAACCACTAAAATTATTTCCATCTCCACGATTCTATGATTCAATAAGCCAACTATCAAAAATTATATTCCAAAGTACCTATGTTGAGAAACTGTTCTTCCCAGACACCCTGAAATCAGAAACTATCAGAGAAATAGGACTTCTTAATATGTTGATACATAAAATGGTCCAAATTTCTTGGTATGTCTATGACCAGATTTTTAATCAAGATCGTAACTCAGAAAGAGTGTATAAGCAGCTAAACCCACCATATTGACTCAGGTCACCCTCAGGTAAAACTAATATATCTTCTCCCATTTTAACATTCCAAAACAAGTTCCCCATACTAATGAGTCCATCTTGTCAAGTTCAGGTCTGTCTAGCCAAAAGTCATTCATGTATATGATAAGATTTACTTGATTTTTTAACAAAGATAAAATGATGAATGGCTTTTTGTATTTTGCCTGTTTCATCTATAAAGCTCTTACATTACAATTTAATAGCTTCAGCCTGCTACAATAATTTAAAGAGCCTTTTGAAACTTGTAATATGCCACGTCCCACATGATCTAGTAAAAAAACCAGTAGTTCAGAATCCAAAAAGCTTAGTTAAAAATTTCAGTACCACCAATACTTACACTTCAAAGACACCAATAACAAGTCATTTGTTCCTACTGCAGAATTTAATAGGTTATTAACTTCTGTAATCATCCAAAAGCATAATTAGGATGTTATCATTAAAATGTATTTTTTTTTTTTTTTGTGAGGAGATCAGCCCTGTGCTAACATCCGCCAATCGTCCTCTTTTTTTGCTGAGGAAGACGGCCCTGGGCTAACATCTGTGCCCATCTTCCTCCACTTTATATGGGACGCCGCCACAGCATGGCTTGCCAAGCAGTGCGTCGGTGCGCGCCCGGGATCCGAACCAGCGAACCCCGGGCCGCCGCAGCGGAGCGCGTGCACTTAACCGCTTGCGCCACCGGGCCGGCCCCTAAAATGTATTTTTTTAATCAGAAATATTAAAACTAATGATTAAACTATTAAATTAAATAATTGACTAAATATTAAAACTAATGGCAACTAACGATCTGTTGTCTTTCTTTATGGTTTATCTTTTCTAGAATATCATATAAATGAAATCCTACCATATTTAGCCTTTTGACCTTTCACCATGTCAAATCAAAATTTCAAAATTCTTGTTCTATGGGCTTTCCAAATCTAAATTCTTACGATTCTAAATGAGTACGGAGACAAAACACACACTACATACTACTTCTAAAAACCTCCTCCTTATCCGATTTTAATTTTAGCACCAACTGCCAAGAAAAACCTTTCCACTGAAACCTAAATTCCATACACATTATGTCAATCATCAATTGATCAGTCATCAATCTATCTTAACCAAAGGTGAGTTATTATTAGGAAGTTACATAATTTTCACCAAGGATTGTTTGAAGCTCCTTTCATTAAATGCAGTTTACAACAATTCACAGGCTTCAAAGTTCCCCTTGCAAATATAGAGTCAATTATCAGAAACCATTAATGGGATTAGGTTTTTCTATAAAAGTGGTCCCAAGGAAGTAGGAACTGTTTATTTGTTTAAAGAACGCAGTGAGGAGCCCAATAGCCTGAGCGGAGTCAGGCAGAGGAGCGCTGACCACGGGCGTCTTCTGAAGGAAAGTGTTCACCCCGGGATGTCGCGACCTGGCCTAGACGGGGTCCTGGGGGAGCGCGAACTCAAGGGCGCACACAGAGGGCAGGCGACTCCATGCCGCCCCCTGCACTTCTGCTGGGTGGGCAGGAGGCCCTGCCGAGGTGGGGCCCCGCCAAGGCAAAGGGGCCCGCCGGCCAGGCGACGCTCCTCTGCTCCTCCAAGGGACAGAGGTTTGGCTCCCCCGCCTGAGGCAGCCCGCCAGCAGCCCCGTCCCCATCCGCCGACCCTCCCCCCCCACCGCGCTCCCGCCATCAGCGGCGGAGATCTCCTCGCGGAGCCCGCCGCCCACCGCCCACCGCCTACCTCGGCGCCGCCTCCTGCCCAGCGCTCCTCCACACTGCAGAAAGGAGAGCTCCACAGCGCTGAAAATCCTGGAGGAAGGATCCAGAAACTGCCAATCCCCACACACAAACCAGCGCAGCCGCCACCTCCGCACCAGGGACCCTGCCTCCAGTGCACGCGTCACGCAGCTCTCCAGCTCGCCGGCCCCTCTGCCGCTCTGAGCGCCGGTTCTGCGCATGCGCGGGCCTCTGAGGCTACAATGAGAACGGCTGGGGGGGGGGCACGGCCCGGGCATGGGCGCGTGGTTACCGAGGTGTCCATGAGACGCGAGCAGGAGCTGGCTGGCGCTTTGCAGCCCTTGACTCTGCTCTCCCTGGATGACCGTCAGCTCCTGGAGAAGATCTGCCTTCCCTTGAGGCGGCTCCTCCTGTCCTGAGAAGTGCGTCACACGATCTAACATTTGTTTAAAAAAGAATGATGACATTCTTAACACCTGAAGTGTGTCGTGTCCCCAGAAGAATTCTCTGCTTCCCCAGAAGACTAGACAGCGAGCAGCTGGGACCGAGTTCTGACCCAGGAAGGAAAGACGCTGAGTGCAAAGCCGTCTCCCCTCCGCCAACTCCTCACCCTGATCTGTGGCCTTGATGGGGTGACAGCGCTGGGGACTTGTGCAGGTGACAGTGCTCAAGTGTTTGCCCACGGTATTACATTTCTTATGGTTTAGTGGTTAAAAGAGGAGGCAAGCTGTCAGTTTTTTAGACAATTTCACTTGCAGAAATGTCTTTGGACAAAGAAGTTTGTTTTCTTCTGATTTTTATAATCAATAACAATAATTAAAATACTTATTTTCCTAATCTCATTGGCATGCTAAAACAAACAAGTCACTTGGTTTTCACCAAATTGTCCACATTTTCATTAAAACTTTGGAAGTATTGCTGTTTGAGGTAAAGAAAGCATCTGGGAAGAACAATTACCCTTAGTTGCTATCTTCCCAGATAAATGTACAAACACAGAGCTATGAGCCGTTTTGACGGGCCTGGCAAATCCAGTTTGAGTTCTAGAATGGATCATCCAAAGTAAGGTTAAATTAGTAATTTTCTGAGGGGTTTGCAAGTAAATCATCATGTTGACTTCATCAAATAGGTCTGGTGATTTAAATGAAGTTTGAGTTTAATGATAAAAGTTTTCAAGAGACTGAGAATTATTAAGTACACGTACTTAAAAACGTGTAAATTAAAGTAAAGCCTGGCATTATCCTCTTTAAAACAGAGTCACAGTAGCACTATTGTCAAGGTATGAGAAGGAATAGAAATGTTTTATAGAGTCAATTCTTCACTTCTAAAGGACCTAATGTGACATTCTAGAAATCTCCATAGTCTTTCAGTCATCTACATTTAAATTGCTCAATTTATATTTTAAAGACTAATGAATCTGAGGGCTAAATATTCAAGGTCATTGTTTAATTGTTTTTCATTGTTGCAAAGTACATGGGTATAAAGTGTGGCTGAAATCCATGGTCTTGGAGAAGAAAAATATACAGAACTTATTTATCACTCTCACAGTGTGTCCTGACTTAATCCTACAAATGTTCCAAGAATAAAGCCTCAGTGAATTCCATTCTGTTCTTAGATATGACATTTCATTCATAATGAATGTTCTCAAATTAGGCTCCAGCTAGTAATTATGTTCCTGATGCAAATAGGCAATAAAAAAGAATCCGTATTTGATTAAATTGGGCTCAAGAGGACCACTTAGAACCAAAATTTGTTTTTTGCTTTGTTTTTCTTTATCGATGTCTTTCTTTCTCCTCAGTGGATTTGGCAGATAAATGGCACAGAAAGCTGAGAGACTGGAGGGCAGGGTCTTGAAGAATATGGGGTTTCCTCATCTTAAAGATCTTTTTATCTTTCAAATTCTATGATTTTTGCTATTTATATAGGGATTCATTTTTTTTCCATTATTTCTAATAGTGATCATAATAGTGAAACTAACAAAACTTAGCACCTGTGGAACATTTTTCATCGTAAAAATTTACGTTATTCTGACAACTTAATATTTTAAAAAGCCATTAACAGCTAATCTGATGTTTAGAGGATTTTTAGGGTAGTGAGACTGTTCTGTACATAATGGTGGCTACATGTCACTATATGTGTGTCAAAACCCATGGAACTGTACAACACAAAGAGTGACCCTCAAACTAGGCTCTGTAGTTCATAACAATGTATCAATATTGTTCATTCATTATAACAAATGTATCACACTAATGTAAGGTGTTAATAATAGGGGAGATGGGGCTTGGAGGAGAGGAGAGGGGCAGTGCGGTGGGTGTATGGAACGCTATGTACTCTCTGTTCAATTATCTGTAAATCTAAAACTGTACTTTTAAGAATCAAATTTTTTAAAGTTTTTTTGAAAGGCACTGAAAGGTAATTTAACAGTGTAAGGCATCTATTTTGTGCAGAAGGGCAAGGAAAGAAGAAGGTGAAATGATTTAAACAGTTCACCTTGTGAAAGTTTGAATTGTGGTGTGTTTCTGAAGCCTTAGACAAGGGCAGGACATAGACTTTGAGACAGGAATGAAGTAAAGGAGAAGGAAGACATCAGCGTGATCAGACCTGATCAATTAATATTTAGGACAAATTACTATATTGGGTGGATTTGTTTTTATTTTCTTTGCTTTTTAGAAACCTTACACCTTTCTATGAAAGCCACACGTGCACAGTATCAACAGGTGTGTTTCCTACCGAGCGGCACCTGCTTCTCTCCCTCTGCATCTTCTATTCCTTTACCCCGCCTCTCACTACCTCTGACTGATGGTCGCTGTTTCTATCTCCCTTCCTCACTTTCCCTCTCTCCTTTTTTTTTTTTTTTCCTCTTTGTGCTTTCTCCTCTAACACATCAGACTAACCATAACCTTCCTGGTCATTGTTTAGTTCCACTGAAAGAAGTCAGTGGTTTCCATCAAGAAATGATAGATCAGTGTTCTGGGAAAATTTTCTCTATTTCAGCTACTTCTCCACCCTCAATCTGAAGCAGGAAAATTTCTTGAACGTTGAACCAATTTTTTATATTTTTTTCTTTTTTGAATCCAAATTTCAGAGCTCCTGGTTGTATTGGAAAAATTCCTGAAGAAGGCTGCCTGGAGTTGAGCGGATAGTTCTTCCTATAAAAAGAACCATAAAAAAGAATCCTTATTTTGTCCATGGGGCCTCAGGAGAAGCCCTCGTGAGAGAGGAATCCTTGCTAACTCTATGTTGTACCTAGGACTGGCTTCTCCTAAGACAGTGGTTCTCCAACTCCAGTGTGCATTAGAACTGTGTGGAGGTCCCCTACAACACAGAATGCTGAGCCCATCCCAGAGTTTGTGATCCAGTAGGATGGCGGACCCGAGAATTTACGTCTCTGACCATTTCCTAGGTGATGCTCCTGAACCAGCTACACATTGAGAACCACCGGCTTAGAAACCTTAGGTTTCAAAGGATGCTTTCCTTGAGCAGACAGCCAAAACTATCAAAATCTTAATCAAGATTCACCAACAACTTCAATGTGTTGGCATTTGGATCTAGAGGCTCCTGAATTTTCAGAGACTAAAGCAAAGATTACGCTAAGTTCAAGGTTTGTGACTCTCCTAAGTGTCGCCCAATTCCTTTGCTTGCTTCCCTTGACCCCTACCTGGCTAGAAAAGAATATTAAAAACAAAGCCAGCTTTGATTATTTAATCTTCAGTCAATTAAGACATTTTTGAGTAAGATTTTTTTTGACAGAATAGCCAACTTTCTTTTATCTACACTATTGGAAACAAATTATTAGTGATAACAATGGTTATTTACTGAGGACCTAATATGTCTCAAGCCCTTTACATACTTTTATTCCTCTGCTTCTCAGAACCCTATGGCATCCCATGTGTGTTCACTGTTTCTCCACCACTCCTCTAATGAACCCCCCAGACCACACTCATATTTGACTTCACCATGCCTTCTCTCATTTAATTTAGCAGTAGATTAAAATTACAGAAGAAACTTGAAGGGGTCGTGAACCCCAGCAGGAGAAGGTCTAAAGTCTATCCAGGACAAATGGCTTAATGTTTGTTTCTGAGAAGTTTCCAGGGACAAAAACTCCACAACCTCCAGAAACTAGTTCTGTTGAATATTAATATCTCTAATCAATGATATACATTAATTAATTGGTTTTTTATTGATTGGTTGATTGTCTGCTATATTACTTTGCCATATGATAAAATTTTTCTTCATGTTATTTAAATAATTTTCACTTTATATCCACTTTTTAAAGTTAGCCTTCTCTGGACTTCCTCATACATTGAAGATGGTAATTGTCACCTATTAACCTTTTCCTCTTCTGTTTAGATAACCTCAGTTTCTTTACTGTATTAAAAATATTTATTAAGTGTTGTGCTTTTTTTCTCCAGTTCTTCTCTAGGTTCAATTTATTGGGTAGTATAGTGGAAAGGTGACTTCAGAGGTCCTGTGTGGTAAAGAATCATCTTTGTACTGTACTCAATGTGAATAAAATCTATACTACTTTTGTGTTCAGTCTAATCTAGAATCTGAACCTTTCCTTCCTCCCTCCCTCTACTGTCTGGAATAGTTAATGATCCCAGACCTAGAGTTTTGCTTGTGGAAAGTGTTTGTTGTTCTTGTTGGTTAGTTGGCTTGACGTTCTAACAATTCAATTTATTTAGTAGATATGTCAGTTTTCCTATTTTATGTTTTTTTGTGTGTCAGTTTCAGTATATGGGTTTTTTATAAAGTGAATTTTGACCTTTGCTGTCTAATTCGTAGTGCTAAGTATTTCACAAAATGGTGTATCTCGTTAAGATCTAAGCACTCTGTAGACAATACTTCTTATTTGATTTCTGATACTGGTCATTTGTGTTTCACTTCTTTTTCTTTTCCTTAATCAGTGTTGCTAGTGGTTTATTAACATTATTAATATTTTAAAAATAACTACTTTTAGCCTGATTTATTTCTTTAGTATTTTTCTATTTCATTGATTCTTATCTTTATTATTGTTTCCTATCTGTATTTTTTTCAGTGTTATTCTCTTTTAATTCTTGGGACAGAAGCTGAGATTGTGGATTTCCTGTCTTTCTTCCATACTCATACATTCATTTAAGGCTACACACAGATGTAGCTGGTATCTTTTGTTTTCCCTAGTGTATTACTAAACTCTGTGCTGCAAGCCATGTCTGCCCCATAACGTCTCCAGCCCATGGTCTGCAACCATGCCAGCCTTTGTGTGTCTCCGTCCCTCTACCTGAAGCTCATATCTTGTGTCGAGTGTCACCATCTCATATGACTGCAGCCCATGTCTGCCCTTTTGTTTTGTCAAGATTTTCTCTCCCCTCTGTCCATACCACCTCTCAAAATTCTCCATTCCTTGTTCCTGTAGCCCTTGCCAACCCATATGAGTTTCCATCCCCTCTCTCTAAAACCCATGTCAGACAACTAATGTAATTCTCTCATGTACCTGCAGCGCATACATTTCCTCGAGTGTTTCTATCTCCTGTGCCCACATTTTATACCAGACCTCACATGTCTCTCTCACTCCATGTGTCTGCATCCCTTTCCACCCCTGAGTGTGCCTGTCCGCTGTGCTTCAGCCCATGCCAGCTCGTGTTTGTCTACATTCTCTGTGCCTCCAGCCTATCTAGACAACCAGTGTTTTCATCTACTGTTCCTCTCGCCCTTGTCTGAACTCGTGTGTTTCCTTACCCTGTGCCTGTAGCCCATGTGTGCCTCAAGTGTCTTCACTCAGTGTCCCACGCTTGGGTGTCATTCACTTGTTAAAGGACATATTGGTTCCTTCTAGGTTTTGGCCACTGTGAATAAAGCTGCTTTTTAGATGTTCTTAGGGGTCTGTGTGTGGATGTATATTTTCACAGTAGTTGGAGAAATACACTGGTGCACAATTGGTGCACCATATAGTGACACTATATTTAGCTTCACAAGAATTAGCAAGATGTCTTCTTAAGAGGTTGTATTGTGTGTATTCCCATCAGCAGTGAATGAGATTTCTTATTTTCCTAACCCCTCACCAGTAATTGGTATTGTCAGTTTTTGTTTTTTAGCTATTCTACTAGAAGAGTAGAGTATCTCATTGGTGTTTTAATTTGCTTTTTCTTAATGCACAATGGATTTTATTTTCCAATAATTCCTTGTTGTTGAGCAATTTTTATTTGCTTATTTGCCATGTATATATATATTTTTGGTAACTTGTCTATTCACATTTTCGTCTATTTATTTTAATTTCGGGAGTTTGTTTTCTTGTTGCAGCATTTGATTGGTTCTTTGAATATTTTGCATACAGGTCTTTCTGCAGATATGTGTTTTACAAATGTATTCTCCTAGGCAGGAGTTTGTATTTCCACTCTGTGAATGCCGCCTTTCCCAGATTGGACAGTTTAAATTTAACCAAGTCCACATGATCAATTATTTTCCTCATGGATTGTGCTTTTTGTGTTGTACATGAAAACTAATCATCAAACTGTATATCATGAAGATTTTCTCCTGTTTCCCAGTATGATTTTTACAGTTTTACATTTTATATTTAAGTTGATGAGTGATTTTGAGAAAATATATCTAAGGTGCAAAGTTGGTGTCTTGGTTCATTTATTTCCATAGGGTCGTCCTTTTTTATCATCACCATGGTTGATGATGACTAAAGACCTAAAAGACTATTATTTTTTATGTTGGAGTGCATTTATTGTCTTGACCAAGATCAAGTTGTCTGTATTTGCAGAGGTCTGTGTGTGGACTTTCCGTGCTTTTTCATTTACCTCTATGTCTATTCATTTTATTTTTTATTTATTTTTTAATTTTTATTTGTTTATTTTTCCCCCAAAGCCCCAGTAGATAGTTGTATGTCACAGCTGCACATCCTTCCAGCTGCTGCACGTGGGACGCCGCCCCAGCATGGCCAGAGAAGCAGTGCTTCGGTTCACGCCCGGGATCCGAACCCGGGCCGCCAGCAGCGGAGCGCGCGTACCCAACTGCCAAGCCATGGGGCCAGCCCCATTCATTTTAAAATATCACAGTTTGGATCCCGGGCGTGCACCGATGCATGGCTTCTCCGGCCATGCTGAGGCTGAATCCCACATACAGCAACTAGAAGGATGTGCAGCTATGACATTCAACTATCTACTGGTTTGGGGGAAAACAATAAATAAATAAAATTATAAAAAAAAAATCACGGTCTCTTGATTATTGTAGTATTGTAAAATATCACAGTCTCTTGACTTTGTAATTAATCTTGACATTGAGAAGTGTGAGTTCATCAATTTGTTCTTCATCAGGATTGTCTAGACCACTCAAGGTTTCAAATGAGTTCTTCAATATCTACAAAATAGCTTGGTGAGATTTTTATTGGAATTGCACTGGATCTTTAGATCAATTTAAGATGAATTGACATCTTAATAATATTGTGACTTTTGATCATGAGCAAGGAATATATCTCAATCGATTTATTTTTCCTTTATTGTTTTTAAGAGTGTCTCATATTTTTTTCCACAGATATCTGTAAATATTTTATTGGATTTACACTTGAGGATTTCTTTGTGTATGTGTGTGTGTTGTTAACGGTATTGTTTCATATTCCAATTATTTGTTGGTATATAGAAAATCAACTGAATTTTGTATCTGAATTTGAACTTCTCTTCATGATATCTCTATAAATTCCCATCTGGGCACAGAACAGGGGGCTCCGTTTCTGTTTGAACATCCCAAATCATAACATTGAATAATCTGAACACTGAATTTCAGCCATTCACCAGAACTGCCAAGGCACACAGCCACCACTAACACTGCAGTTACAAGCCTTTTCTGAGAGGCATGCCCTCGGATTCATTAAAGAACGCCCATTTTCCACTCAGCCTGGTAGTGGCAGTTTGGCAGGAAGACTGCAGAGCCCTTACAGGCTTGGTCCTAGAGCTGAGACAAACTATCCCTGTCTTCCCTTCCTAAAATGGAGACTGACCTGAACCTCCCTCGGCTCTAGGAATTAAGGCTCTCTCACACATAACTTCCCAGACACACTGCAGTTACAAGCCTTTTCTGAGAGTCATTCCCTCGGACTCACTAAAGAAAGCCAGTTCTCAACTCGGCCCGCCAGTGGCAGTTTGGCAAGAAACGGCAGAGCCCTTAAAGTCTTGTCCCTAGAGCTGAGCCAAACTATCTCTGTCTTCCATTTCTGGATCTGAGACCGTGCAGAACCTCTCTCAGCTCTAGGAATTAAGACTGTCTCACACATAAATTCCAAGACACACTGCAGTTAAAAGCCTTTTCTGAGAGGCATTCCCTTGGATTCACTAAAGAAAATCGGTACTTGACTCGGCCTGCCAGTGGCAATTTGGTGAGAAACTGCAGAGCCAGATTGTATGTATAACTGAGATCAAATGGTATTTGTCTTTCTCTGTCTCAGTTATATCACTTACTATAATGACCTCAAGGTCCATCCATGACATTGCAAATGGCAAGATTTTTTCATTTTTATGGCTGAATAGTATTCCATTGTAAGTATATACCCCATTTTCTTTCCTTTTTTTTTGTGAGGAAGATCAGCCCTGAGCTAACATGTGCCAATCCTCCTCTTTTTGCTGAGGAAGACTGGCCCTGTGCTAACATCCGTGCCCACCTTCCTCCACTTTATATGGGACTGCATCACAACATGGCCTGAGAAGTGATGAGGCAGTGCGTGCCAGGGATCTGAACCCCGGGCTGCCACAGCAGAGCACACACACTTAACCACTATGCCACCAGGCCAGCCCATACCACGTTTTCTTTATCCATTCATCTATTGATGGACATTTAGGTTGTTTCCATATCTTAGCTATTATAAATAATTCTGTAATAATCACAGGGGTGTATATATCTTTTCAAGTTAGTGTTTTCATTTTCTTCGGATAAATACACTGAAGTGTATCTATTTTTAATTTTTTCAGGAACCTCCACTGTCTTTTCCATAGTGGCTGCACCAGTTTAAATCCCCATGAACAGCACACAAGGGTTTCCTTTTCTTCACATCCTTGCCAACACTTATTATCTCTTGTCACTTTGATGATCACCACCCTTACAGGTGTGAGGTGATAGCTCTTTGTGCTTTGGGTTTGCATTTCCCTGATGATTAGTGACATTGAGCTCCTTCTAATGTACGTGTTGGCCATTTAGATGTCTTCTTGGGACAAATGTCTACTTAGTCCTTTGCCCATTTTTCAATTGGATTGCTTTTTTGTTATTGGGTTGTATGAGTTCTTTATAAATTTTGTTATGGGTTGTATAAATTTTTTATAAAATTTAGATATTTAACTCTTTATCTGATACATGGTTTGTAAAACTTTTCTCCCAGCCTTTTGATTTTGTTGGTTGTTTCTTTTGCTGGGCAGAAGCTTTTAAGTTTGATGTAGTCCCATTTGTTGATTTTTTCTTTTGTTGTTTGCAGTTTTGGTGGGGTATCCACAAAATCATTGCCAAGACCAATGTGGAGGAGCCTCTTCCCTATGTTTTCTTCTAGCAGTTTTACAGCTTCAGGTCTGAGAATGCCCAAAAGGCCGGGAGGAGCAATGTCCCTTTTTTTCGGAGCTGAACAGATTCAGTCTCTCATTTCTCTATCAAGCAATTTTGTTCAGACCTTATAAACACAATTCTTCCCAATTTTAAGCCAAATTAAAAAGGTCAGCCTCCCCCATTCACTCCAAAAGTGCCCCCTAGGCTCCCCTGGTCAAGGAAATTCCCCCTGGGTTTCTCGTTCCTAGGAATTCCGCCCTAGGTTCCTCTGACCTAGGGAATGTACCAGTACCCCCTTAAGACACCTAGCCTTAAGCCTTGAAAACAGCTCAAATAAACTCTGAACTGTTGACTTACAATAAGGAGGTCCAGGTTTCAGGAGAACTCACTGGGGTCACCTGAAGAATGCAGTGATCTGGAGGGCACAGTGGGCCCCTATTGGTACCCAATGCCAGTTCAGTGTAGATTCCAGGTGGTCTCTGGTGGGTTTCTCTGAAATCCTGCCATGACTACACCAACAAATGTCTACGTAAATAATCCATAATCAATGTATAAATCAAAATTGGAGTGAGTTTACTATGAGCCGCCTTTTGAGGACCATGGCCAGGTCCTTCCTTCCCTAAGGAAGGAAGGGCATCAACGAAGTGGGGTGTACAGAGCAGTTATATGCTGTCAAAGAGCATGTATCACATAGGATTGTAATGTCCCTTTTACTATAGTGACAAGATCGCCCTGTCAGACTGCCCTGCCAGAATAGCTATTGATGGACACAGCAGGGAGCAGGTCTGCTGTCTCGATGGGCTTGGCTGGTGTCAGGTCTGTTGTCTCAAACTGAGTGGTCACAGGATGACTGCAGCAACCAAGTCCTAGCTTAGGGAGAAATGCTCATCCTTAAGGTTCTGCCAATGAGGGCATCTTTATCTTAAGGGCATATTCTCTTCTCTTTGGGACATGGGAAAGCAGATACACAATGCAGGCGACAGGCCCCTTTGTAAAAACAAACTCCGGCCAAATTAGTTTTACCCCAAATGGCTTCCTCATGTACTCCAATATATCCTATTGCTTGCCATTTATTTATCAGTTCCTTAGTACTCATTGTGTGTCTGTTATGTATACAGAATATGTAATATCCTGGGGAAAACGGGGGTTATAGGATATAGTGTCTGTAGACAAGAAGCTTATTACCCTACTTGGAAAATAACTACATTTCTTTCTGTTTTTTTGTGAGGAAGATCAGCCCTGAGCTAACATCCATGGTAATCCTCCTCTTTTTGCTGAGGAACACTGGCTCTGAGCTAACATCTATTGCCAATCCTCCTCCTTCCCCCCCCCCAAAACCCCAACAGATAGTTGTATATCATAGTTGCACATCCTTCTAGTTGCTGTATGTGGGACACGGCCTCAGCATTGCCAGAGAAGCGGTGCGTCAGTTCGCGCCCGGGATCCGAACCCAGGCCACCAACAGTGGAGCTCGCACACCTAACCGCTAAGCCACGGGGCTGGCCCTAAACATAGATTTTTAAAATGTCAAAATGAGTGGTACTCCTGGTGTGTTGTTTCTGAATAACAGCTGTCATTGTCTTAGCTCTTTCCGTATAGTGTTTGCTCCTGCCTCACACCAGCCCTATGAACAGGGCCAGGGCGGGTATCATTCATGATTTCCTGATGAGAACGCTGAGGCCTTGTAAAGTTAGGAGATCTGTCCGGGCGCCGGTATTGATGATATCCTAGGATTTTTATCTACTATGTATTTTTCTTTATCTTCTGTAATTGCCATTAGATTTCGATATAATTGGTAACTTGCTACCTTGGTTTTTCAAATGAAACCCACAAAGTTTGTGGGTATCTTTTGGTACCTTATTAAGCAAATGAGGAAAATTAGATTACCAGCTACAGCTGCTGCTCATATTGACAAACCATTTCATTTATTTTTCTACCTGACAAGCGTGTTCATGCAATAGACATTAAGTGGCTGTTATGCAGTCATCATGGAATTGTCAAGAGTGGGGGGATTGACAGGACAAGTGTGCACACTTCTCATGCTGAAGAGACTTTCAGTGCATTTGAGGGAAGATAAGATACACTCATGAAAGTGTTAAGCCGCTACCCTTCCAGACAGCACAACATTATTGTCAAAACGAGGGATGCAGGTGTGCCGTGTCTGTGTGTTGATTCCAGAGGGGTCCAGGTGAGCTGGGGCTTCAACCTGACTTTATTGATTGATGAGACTCTGTGAGGGGAGGACCAGGGAGGGCCTTCTAGTGGAGTGGAGCTTGACTCAGGAAACAGGGAGAGACGAATTTGGGGGGTGGACGGGAGGCATGTAGAAAAATATAAGTGATAGTCTGCTTGAAGAGATGGCATCTGTAGACACTAAAAAGCCATGAAAGAAATTGTGTTTTCCTTATTTTCTGCTACTGGAGCCATGAGGTGAAGGAGAGGTTTTGAGATTACATCACAGCACTGTAATGTGTGAGAGCCCTGGGGCGTGTCTGAAAGCCTGGAGGACCAACTGAACTTTCCATATATATATAGTTTACATGGGGTTGTATAGAGTGCTTATAGCATACATTGTATTGGGGTGAACGTGGAATCCTAAGTGAAACCATTTATCTCTTTGGCTGTTGGTGCCGCCTGTTTTACATGGAGGCAGAGATGTCCAAGACTGAGTGGCATTGTATTAGGATGATGAAGCGCTCTAAGCAAGAGTCCATTCATCAGGGGATGTGCAGCTTGCTACCCGGATAGATGCCCGGCTACACCTTCCATGAAAGGTTCACATGATACAGATATGAAGGAGGCAAGATCTTGTGCCTAATGGCTGGCAACAGGCAGGGAGACATTTTCCTAAACCAGCAGCTGGCGCAGCACTGTCAGGACATCACACGTGACATCTCGCTTGCCCGACTCTTACCTTCTTCCTCTAAGTATGAGTATATTCTCTGATGTTTTGGCCAATCCACATATACAGAATCCCTTCAGTTTCACCAATGAGAGCTCATTTCTAAATTCATGCTAATTAAACGAACCACTCATTTCACCAATGAAAAGCTATTTCTGATATTCAGTAAGCTAAGTAGCAAAGCCTGTGGTGCTTATCAAGATATGACTAGCTTAAAGATTTTATTTATTTATTTTTTCCCCTCCAAAACCCCAGTAGATAGCTGTATGTCATAGTTGCACATCCTTCCAGCTGCTGCATGTGGGACACGGCCTCAGCATGGCCAGAGAAGTGGCGTGTCGGTGCGCGCCCGGGATCCGAACCCGGGCCGCCAGCAGCGGAGCGCGTGCACCCAACCGCTAAGCCATGGGGCCGGCCCTAGATATGACTAAACAGCTTAAAGAGACGTGAATAGCTGAAACGCACAGCCAGGTCTGAAATATGACACTTTCTGATACAAGACTAGCTGACCCCTGGAATCTGAATTCTCTATTAGGGTCAATGACTGTCCCTGAAGGTAAAGCTTGAACTAACTCATCTATGCGTTGTATATTACCGTCAATGTTGAAGAATATTTTATGAATTTCTTAATTTATTTAAAAAAATTACAGAAAGAGCATCTCCTGTCCATCAGTTAATTCAGTTTACTTTATAGTCTCAACATGATGACTACAGTATGTTTTTTGCTTTTAATTTGCTCTTTACCTCTGCCACACTCTTACTCTCTTCGCTTTGCTTTATAATCCACAAAGGTTTCGGGGAATCTACATATAGGTAAGGCAAATGTCATGAGGAGAACCCGGGACATGCGGATATTGAACACACACCCTAAACATGTTGTTGTTCTGAAACCCTAATGAGTAGCTTTGCAAGGTGTTTATAGGCCTCAAAGTGGCCTCCTTTGTGAGATTTCCACTTTATTCCCTGGTGCCAGGTGTAGTTGTGAGCCTTCTCATTCTGTCCAGATTCTATTGGCCTGTAGCTGGGAAAAGTTTTCTTTGCCAGCAGATCCCTGTCCAATTCTTTCATTCTTGTCTGGTTTATTTACTTTTTCACTATATTTCTCCAAAACACTTCCCAACTTGGACCCAAGATAACTCGGTTTCCTGGACCTTTTGTTGTTGAAGGCAGGGAAGCTATTATCATCCTGTGGTGCCTAGTATACGCTGTCCTTTGACTTTGCCACACGTATTCAAACAGATGTTAAAGGGACAGCATATTTGAATGTAGTAAAGATGCTAAGAAATTGCTTAAAAGATGCTTAAAGTTCAGGGAGCTCTCCGATTGAGTGTCTGGATTTTCTGATCTTATAATCTCGGCCCACGTGCCATCTCTACCTCTAAAGAAAGAGACTTATCGTCTCAAAGAATCAGCTCTTAGTTTCATTGAACTTTTCTGTTCTTTTTCTAGCCTCTCTTTCATCTATTTCTGCTCTGATTTTTATTTCTGTCCTTCTACTGACTTTAGGCTTTGTTTATTCTTCTTTTTCTAGTTCTTTTAGATACTGTGTTAGATTGTTTATTTGGGCTTTTTCTCATTCCTTGAGGTAGGCTTGTATTGCTATAAATTTCACTCTTAGTACTACTTTTGTTGCATCCCATATGTTTTCATATGTTGTTTTTCATTTTCATTTGTCTCTAGGTATATTTTGAATTCTCCTTTGACTTATTCATTGATCCAATAGTTGTTCAGTAGCATGTGGTTTACTGTCCAAATATTTGTGACTTTTCCAATTTTTTCTTCTAGTTGATTTCTAGTTTCATACACTTGTGGTCAGAAAAATGAGTGATATGATTTCAGTCTTCTTAGAAATATTGAGGCTTGCTTTGTTTCCCAACGTATTTCTATCTTTGATAATGTTCCATGTGAACTTGAGAAGAATGTGTATTCTGCTGTTTTAGGATGAAATGTTCTATATATATCTATTAAGACCATCTGGTCTGATGTTTCATATAAGGCCACTGTTTCCTTGTTGACTTTCTGTGTGGATGATCAATCCATTGATGTGGGTGGGGTGTTGAAGTCTCCTACAATTATTGTGTTGCTGTCAATTTTTCCCTTTAAGTCTGATAATAGTTGCTTTATATAGTTTGTTGCTCCTGTGTTAGGTGCATGTATATTAATGTATTATGTCTTCTTGGTGAAATGTCCCTTTTATCCTTATGTAATGTCTGTCTTTGTCTCTTGTCAGGCAAGGGAAACAAAAGAAAAAATAAGGAAGTGGGACTACATCAGACTAAAAAGTTTCTGCACAGCAAAGGAAACTGTCAACAAAATGAAAAGACAACCTAACAACTGGGAGAAAATATTTGCAAATCATATATCTGACAAGGGGTTAATTTCCAAAATATATAATGAACACAAACAACTCCACAACAAAAAAATGAACGACCTGATCAAAACATGAGCAGAGGATATGAAAAGACATTTTTCCAAAGAAGTTATACAGATGGCCAACAGGCACATGAAAGATGTTCAACATCACTAATTATTAGGGCAATGCAAATCAAAACTACAACGAGATATCACATCACACCCATCAGAATGGCTATAATTAAAAAGGCAAGAAATAATAAGTGTTGAAAATGATGTGGAGAAAAGGGAACCCTCATACATTGCTGGTGGGAATAAAAACTGCTGCAGCCACAATGGAAAAAAGGATGGAGATTACTCAAAAAATTAAAAATAAAAATACCATAAGATCCAGCTATTCTACCTCTGGATATTTATCTGAAGAATATGAAGTCTGTAATTCAAAAAATGTATGCGCCCCTATGTTCTTCACAGCATTATTCACAATAGCCAACACTGGGAAGCAACTCAAGTACTTATCAATGGATGAATGAATAAAGATGTGATATATATACATATATACTATGGAATACTACTCAGCCATAAAGAAGACAACCTCATGCCATTTGTGAAAATATGGATGGACATTGACGGTATTATACTAAGTGAAACGAGTCAGATAGACAAAGAAAAATACTGATTGAGTTCACTCATATTTGGAAAATAAACAAACACATAGATAAGGAGTACAGATTGTAGTTACCAGAGGGAAAGAGGGAAAGGTGTAAAGGGGCACATATGTATGGTGACAGATGAAAACAAGACTATTGGTGGGGAACATGATCCAGTCTATACAGAACTGAAATATAGTAATGTACGCCTGAAATTTACACAGTTATAAGCCATATGACCTCAATAAAATTAAAAAGAAATTTATTTTTAAATATAGCAAGACCCATTTTACACCTGGGCTGCAGGCAGCCCACGCACTCACTGAATTACACAGAAGGGCAGTTTCCCAGGTGAGTCCTGTCTGCTTTGCCACCCTCGGAACCTCCTGATGAAGAACACAGGCCCTAGGATGCTGAAGCAGGTGGGACCCCTGGGGCAGGGAATGTTCTGAGAGTGTGTGACACAAAGTATCTGTGCAGTGCATACTGGGTAGTGAGTTTGTGCTTCTCTTCAAGGTATGCCTTTGGTCATAATCTGCCAATAACTCAAGGAAAATCACTCTTAGGCTTCTTAAATGGAAAATTCTCGTGTCCCAACTTCAAAGCTGCTGAGTTAGAATTCCGGGGAAGGGACACTGGACTTGTCCAGTTATTATCGTGTAGACTGAAGTCTGAGAAGCACTGCTGCTGGTGTCTAGCTGTAGCCACTGCCCGAGGTCAAAGCTCCACATCTTGTGAGGCCTGAGACGGCTCACAGGGGAGATTTCTGTCTGTCGTCTGCAGAGGGGCGGCCACCTCACCTCTTCCCGCTGACTCGCTTCCCTAACTGGCTTCGTTGTGCTTTTCTTAGTCCTTTTCTTTACCTTCAGAGATAACTGGGAAAGGCAAGATAGAGATACAAATTTTACTAAATCTAACACTTAAGTAATCTTTAAAAAATTGTACAGCGTTCAGATGTAATATTTATTTTTCTGTTGGGTTGTTTTTTGTCTTTCTCCCTTTTGTTCTCTTAAAGTATTTTGTGTTATTGGCTGGGAAGATAACATGATATTAACATCAGCTTTATATTGAGCCCCAAACCAGGAAAGCACTTTATATTTGTCATATGGAATTAAGAATCACATTTGTGTAATGATGTTTAAAGGAATTTGGTTGTTTTATTCCTTGTTTTTTCTTCTTTTTGGCATAATAATGTCCCAGTTTCTTCTTGGTGGACTGATCAGGAATATTGATGTCTGATCTATAAGTGAAGAGTAAATAGAAGGGCATTATTACTATTCATAAATCTCTTCCTCACTAACATTTCCTAAATGATAGCATGGGTGTTAGAGTTAAGAATTTTGGTTTTCCCCCCATTGGATTATAGAGAGAAAGATAGTCATTAGAGACTTCACTTGGAGTTGTAGTCCAAGAGCATCACAGAAGAGCACTGAGCTTGGGCTCGGCCATTTATCCGCTTTGTAACCTGGCTGAGTTTTCCAGCCACCGTACCCAGTCTCTTCATCTATGAAATTATGAGAAGCACAACATCGACTACGTCAGGATATTTTGAGGGTTATGGGAGTTAATGTACGTTCAAGCACAGAATTAACATTCAGAGTGCAGTGCCTGGTTAAGTAGAAGTGTTTGGTGCTGTTATTATAATTATCATTATTTCATCTCCTTATCTTCCTCATGAGTTCCCTGTAAAACCAACAATGATCCACAGTGTCAACAGTTTTATTCCACGTCCCTGCTTAAAGACCTACAAAGGGAGCCTCGTGCTTTTAACCTCCTGTTTTTATCCCAGTCTCTGGAGGGATGCATTTACCTCTTTCTTCTTTGCACTAAGGCACTGAATGGAGGTCCACACCCAGCCCTGCATGTCCTCCTTTTAGTATCCGATGCTTTTGAGACACTGCTTAGTGTTTACTTGGTGGACTATACTCCCTGACGTGAACTACTCATGGGAGATAAGACGTAGAAAACATTGTTCCATGTAGGTCTCTGAGTTTATCATAACTCTGAGTTCAGTTGATCAAGGGCAAAGGTAGAGTTCCTTAATGCAAAGATCTTCAGAGAGGAGGGTGTTCTAATGTGACACCACCTGAAAATAAAGCAAGCACATAAAAGCATATGAAGTTTTCAAAGGAAAAGCACACAACTAAAATAATTTATCTGATTAAATACACTATTCTATTTGTTTATGCATCAAATTACTGATAAGAAATAGCCAGGTGTGGAGATAGTAGAATTGATCAATTTCATAGAGAATTCTTCTTAACAGTTGTTCATATCTTGTGTTTTACATCATTGATTAGGGTAATATTTTCATCATTTCCTTTCCTAGTGTCTTTATCTTTCTCAACTTTTCCAAGAGATATATTTATATTATTCTCTAAAATTTTAGGACAATTTAAAAAAAGTTATGAAACATTTTAAGTTATTGATTTTGTATACTGGAGGAGCTCTAGATTGCATGTTAATTAGTGATAGAGTTTTAGTTTGGTAAAAGATGGTAGTTGGAATTGATAACAGGATGTTTGTAACCTAGTTTCTTCTTCATTATTTGATGTAGTTTTCAAAATGACAGAGCAAGTAATTTTTCATGTAATATATTGTGTCATTTTAATATATGTGTCCTTGGAGAGGGTGATGGAGGTAAGTAGAGAGTAATTTAATGTAATGACTTGTTTTTCTCCAGTTGATCTGTTATAAACCCAACAGCCATATAGCATCCTTTTGTCCAAATGCCTTGATGGCACTTTCTTCACTTTTCTTGCTGTGACTCTAGCAATCTGAGGTCACACCATCTTTTCCCTCCTAGTCATGTCTTCACTTGTAAGAGTGACACTGTCAATAATATAGTGACAACTTTGCACACAGTCTACTATTTACTAAAATATATATATCAATAGCAAACTTTGATAACATAATTATTAAGTAATGAACTATTTGCAGTGCACGTAACAACTGATTGCTACACATTATTGTGTAGTGACATCATGGTTAAAACCGTTATTTGCAACATGTGACCCCTTAAAATTTTATTTTAAAGGAAAGGGTTCAATGACTTTTTTTTTGAAGAAGAAAGACTTGCATTTCCATCTTAGAAAATTGAGAACTTGTTTTTTTTGTCCTAAGCTCTTCGTTATAGTGGTTACTAATTCACATGTCCAGTTACTTCAGATTCATGGTGCTACCTCCTCTGCCTCTTTCATGGCTCTCACTTTAATTTTTCTATAATCCCGTCTGTGAAAGATGTTTATCTCCACCTTCATAAGTGGAGGAAGGTACGGACCATCCTTCATGTGAACTTGGAGACAGAGGCCAAGGTGAAGCCTCGGTGCCCCTCCCCACCAGTGAGGTGCAGAAGGCCTGCAGATTCCTGTGAATCTTCTGATCCCCTCCTGACTCTCTACATATTTGGGATTGTCTCCACGGAGGAGCCTAGCTTGGTACAATCGAATTTTTGAAGTCTATAGAAGCCTGCTGAAGGATAAGATTGGCTAGAAAGGACATCAGCAAGCAGTGTGCTCCAAAAGTTGGTGGTAGAAACATTAATAAGAAAAACACGTTTCCATTTATCTTGTTTTCTCTTTATGTTCTCTATCTTCATTTTCCTTTACTTAGATGGTACAAACCATGTCCACCCCCCATGGTGGTTCTTTTCCTGGAGTCCCATGGCAGTTTATTCATATCTCTTTCATTCAAATTATTTCTGTATTGTAATTTATCTGTTCATACATATCTGTCTTCCTTGCAGACTGCCAACATTTCAAGACCTTTGGGCACATAGTGTATACTTAAGTATTTGAATGAATAAATGATGCTCTTTTGTGGAATAAGATCAAAATAAATAAAATACCTACTAAGCACATGAATGCAAGCATTTGAGAGAGAGTTTTGTGTATGCTGAAGCAGGCTGTGGACCAGTTTAGGGGCTCAGTGCCAAGGTTACTCAATAGATTTAAATAAAATGAAAGAGATAATTAACTTTAGTTTTAAAATTCTTGGAGAACAGGAGCAGCATATCTAGGTGTGGATCAGGACTTGATCATTCTTGTTGCATCTTTGGAAAATCCAATCCTTTATCTTTCTATGAAAATGTGACTGGCCAAGAGAATGAACAGAGGACTGGCTTTTAGAAAGGCAATTTTGTCACAGGAAATCTTGGAGGAAAAAATATAGAAGGAGAACTGGTAGAAACACGGCAGAAACTTTTTGTGTAGAAACCCTAAAAATTGGGTTTACATGCTGGCTGAAAGAACTATAACCCAACATTTCTCCAATATAGATTTGAGCAGCTTTTAAATATCTAGGTATACAAAAGGATTACAAAGGAAAATAGATCAAACTGAAAGGAATTTAGGATGGAACAATGAGATGAAGCTGAAGTAAGCCAGTGCACTGAAATGTGTTTCGGAAGGACCCGCAGTTTTTAAAGGTAGTTGGAAATGTATCCCTCAGGTTTAAAGTAGAAAGGGAAATGGGAACAATTCTCTATTATCTCATGTCCATGAGATTAAAAGCAACAGTCTCTCAGAGAAGCAAAACTTTCCTGGCCTCTAATGTCCCAAAAAGTGTTTTGAATGGTGTCTAAATGAAAGAGATTCAGTGTGACATGATGCAAATACAGTATCATCAACTCATTTCCAAGTTTAGTTCAAACACTTTAGGACACGTTCAATTGAGGTAATGCAGAATTCTATAAGGGGCCAAGGAAGAGGCCGACAGCATTCTCTCTCAGCTTCTCATTTGACCAAAGTAGAAAATGTTCTTGAACAGATTGACCATGTCTCCTCAAGACAATGCTCCATTTTCAATTTTTCTTTTTGTAAACTCAGTCTGCATTTCCCATTACATATGCAAACTAAAGCCTGTGTGTAGACATCCTTCGTTGGCAATGAGGAGTAGATCCATACTATTAAATAATCAAATAAGCAGAACATCCGGTTGGCCCCTTTTAGGAAAATTACAGGTTTAAGGCCACGTTCATTGGTGGAAGGACATGGTATACCAGAATAAAAATATCTGCCATTTATTATGCAGCTAATCATAAGTCATGCTATTTAAATGAAACTGAATGAATTCTTCTTCTATCAAGTTGACTAGATTTCAGACAAACTGATGTATAATTTTATATAGGTGCATTTTTACTTAAAATGTAAAATTCTTTAGAGACTGCTTCATTCAGTTTTAGAGGCATATTTTGTATATTTTGATGATTTCATTTATTTTCCTTCATAGTAGAAAGGCACATCCTACTCTTTTTCTTGCTGCCTTCTCTCTACAAGATAAAACTCATCCAAGTTTATTTTGTTTTATAAGGCATAGGCTTACGTTGTGATGATAAAGAGATCATTTCTGAAACATGTTTGGAACTGTAGGGAGCCCAGAATTTTAGATTATGTTCAGAATTTTGTGAGGTAACTTCAAAGAAGATGGAACATTTAAAATTTTGCCAGAAAAATTTTCTTCTAAATTTCTTCACAGTAATTAAAAAATAAAAAAGTTTAGTGTCTTAACTCTTCAGATGGGTGAGTGAAGGAGTTGGCAGGATTAAATGTACCCTTGAGAGATCTCTTTCTGGGTTACTCTTTCAAAACAACCATCCTGGGCCGACCCCATGGCTTAGCAGTTAGGTGCACACGCTCCATTGCTGGTGGCCCTGGTTCAGATCCTAGGCGCAAACAGACACAAAGCTTCTCTGGCCATGCTGAGGCCGCGTCCCACATACAGCAACTAGAAGGATGTGCAGCTATGACATACAACTGTATACTGGGGCTTTAGGGGAAAAATAAAAATAAATAAAATTTAAAAAATGTAATTCAAAATGAAAACCACAATCCCAGTTGATGAATATTTAGTGGGGACTCTGTCAGTCCCAGAGCTGCTGACAGAGGCAGTTCCCAAAGCTCCAGCAGATCCCGGGAGAAGACAGCGCTGGTAATCAGTGTCGTCAGAGTTTGGATGAGGCGTGGTCATTCCGTGGATGTTAGAACTGAGTGGAGTTCTCAAATGCAGCCCAGTGACTCTAGACCTGAGCCCTGCTCGGAAGCCAGTTGACTTGTCATTCCCTCTGAACATGGTGTCTTCCCTCTGCTCGTGCCCCTTTTTGCCATTTCTCATGCTTCTCCTGACTCTTTCTCTTTCCTACACCTTCTTTCTTCTTTTTTCTCTCTTTCTTACTTTTACTCTCTATTATATTCCTTATTTATTCCTTATCATTTTTTTCTTCCTTCTCTTATTGTTCTCATTTATTTTCTTTTTATTTGGTAGTACAGTTACTCTGTACATCACGTTCATCTTAAAATCTTGACCCTCTACAACTTTTATAGTTCAGTTAGCTATTTTGAAGAAAGTGTTTTGATAAATTTCTCTTAGATGTTATAACATGGTGATTCAAGGAGATAAAAACTATCACGAAAGGGATGGGGATGGAGAATGAATTCAGATCAGGCAGCCATGGAATTAGAGGGAAACTGAGAGCTTAGGTGTGAGTGTTCAAAATATTTCTTGAGGGCCGACCCCGTGGCTTAGCGGTTAAGTGCGCGCGCTCCGCTGCTGGCGGCCCGGGTTCGGATCCTGGGCTCGGATCCCAGGTGTTCACCGACACACTGCTTCTCCAGCCATGCTGAGGCCGCGTCCCACATACAGCAACTAGAAGGATGTGCAGCTATGACATACAACTATCTACTGGGGCTTTGGGGGGGAAATAAATAAATAAAAAATCTTAAAAAAAAAAGTAATGATTGATTTAAAAAAAAATATTTCTTGATACATCTTTGTAGTTCATTTGTGTGGTAAACTGCACACAGTCTTATTTACTGTTGGACCCCAGAAGTTTGCTCCTCTGGGCAGGTCAGCAGGTCTCGCTCGGCCTATAGAAAAGAAGCTAGGAAACACTGCCTGCGTTTCTAATGTAAAGAACTGTTCATGTTCCACCAGGAGACCTCTTGGGCTCTTCCCTGCACTATCTGAATAGAAAAAGAGGAAGAGAAGCTTTTCTCCATCTGCACAAAACCAGGACCCATCTTGAGTTTGAGAGGATTTGCATGTGACTGAAAACAAAGTGTTCCCAAGTTTGGATTTGCTTTAACAAGATCTATTGGCTGGCTTTGATGTTAAAGGTCTTTATTCAAGATTGGCTACCACTAGTGTTAAGTTCAGAGTTGAGATTTGTGAGTATAAGAAAGAAGAATCCCTTTTTGATTAACTCAGTGAAATACAATATTTGGGAAAATGGTTATATTTGATGGCCACTTGTTAATTTTCTGTTGCCACAGTGACATCTGTTGGTAAGTGACTAGTTCATGCTATTCTCGATGATTTCTGTTTGAAATACATGCCCTGAGCTTGATAAATAAATGGCAAGCAATAGGGTATATTGGAGCATATGAGGAAGCCGTTTGGGGTAAATCTAATTCGGCCTGAGTTTGTTTTTCCAAAAGGGCCTGTCGCCTGCATTGTGTATCTGCTTTGCCATGTCTCAAAGAGAAGAGTAAATGCCCTTAAGATAAGGATGCAGCTTCCCCCTCATTGGCATTGCCTTAAGGACAAGCATTTCTCCCTAGGCTGGGATTATACTGCTTCACTCATCCTGTGACCACCCAGCTCCAGACAACAGACCTGACACCAGCCATGCCCATCGAGACAGCAGACCTGCTCCCTGCTGTGTCCATCAATAGCTATTCTGGCAGGGCAACCTGGCATGGTGATCTTGTGGCTAATGTAAAAGGTACATTACAATCCTATGTGATACATGCTCTTTGACGATATATAACCGCTCTGTACATCCCACTTCTTCAGTGCCCTTCCTTCCTAATGGAAGGAAGGCCCAGGGCCATGGTCCTCAAAAGTTGGTTCATAATAAATTCACCCCAATTTTGATTTATACATTGGTTACAGATTATTTACATAGACATTTGTTGGTGTAGTTATGGCAGGATTTCAGAGAAACCCACCAGAGACCACCTGGATTCTACACTGAACTGGCATTGGGTACCAATAGGGGCCCATTGTGCCCTCCAGATCACTGCATTCTTCAGGTGACCCCAGTGAGTTCTCCTGAAACCTAGACCTCTTTATTTTAAGTCGACGGTCCAGAATTTATTTGAGCTGTTTTCAAGGCTTAAGGTTAGGTGTCTTAAGGGGGTGCTGGTACATTCTCTAGGTCAGAGGAACCTAGGGAGGAATTCCTAGGAAAGAGAAATGTAAAGGGAATTTCATAGGCCTGGGGAGCCTAGGGGGAACTTTTGGAGTGAATGGGGCAGGGTGACTTATTAATATGGCTTAAAATTGGGAAGAATTATGTTTATAAAGTATGAACAAAACTGCTTGATAGAGAAATGAGAGACTGAATCTGTTCAGCTCTGAAGAAAAGGGACATTGCTCCTCCCGGCCTTTCGGGCATTCTCAGGCAACTGAGAATCTCATCGGGGGTGTCAGAGGCGAACACCACGACGTGTAACGGTCCTTCCTTTAGGGAATTCCACTATCATTCATGTTAATTAATCACAGGTTCGTCCGGGGACGCGCACAGGAGGGTTGGTCACCCGCGCTCCAAACCCCCACGGCAGTACCTAGACTGCAGGCGGGAGAAACCGTGGTACGTAAGAGAGTGATTACGACCTTTCTTTAGCGAGTAACACTCACAAGCAGCACACTCCTGACCGACTACACAGTCCCTAGAAATTGTTCAGACTTTGTAGCAAAATAAAAGCAAAGAAAAGTGGGAAATTGAGTTTGCTGGACCGTTCCTGGCTGGGTGGCCTGGCCTCTGAACCCAGGAGACTTGCCCAAGTGCTAAGACAGCAGGGGGCCTAAGACTGAAAGAAAAAAAAATGGTTAAGAAGCTTTCTGCAGATAGAAACTAATAAATTTTCTAAAACAGCGACTATAAAATCTTTGTTGCATTTGTCTGTTCTTTATGTGTGTGTCTCTACGTGTATGTTATATGTGCGTGATATTTTACCTCCGGAGGGTAGGGTCAAAATCAAGATGTCTATTCAATTAACTTGAAGTAAGCACTTACAAAAGTTGTTTCTAAATCCACATGTTTTTCCAGTTAACGTGATATGAAATAATCTTTGGTAAATAAAAGCTTATTTAAGCTTGTTAGTTTTCAGCATTGGATATAATGCAGATATGCAGCCTTTATTCGTCAAATAAATTGATGTTATTTCTATTACAAAACTGGTCTCAAAAATAGTAAATGATGGCTAATATTATCTAATGTCTCATAAAGTCTTGTAGGCAATCTAAATAATTATTGAGGGGCGGGCCGCGTGACTTGGCGGTTAAGTGCGCGCGCTCCGCTGCTGGTGACTCGGGTTCGGATCCTGGGTGCGCAGCGATGCACCACTTGTCAGGCCATGCTGTGGCGGCGTCCCATATAAAGTGGAGGAAGATGGGCACAAATGTTAGCCCAGGGCCAGTCTTCCTCAAGAAAAGAGGAGGATTAGCACGGATGTTAGCTCAGGGCTGATCTTCCTCAGAAAAAAAAAAATTCATTGAGTATCTAGATCATTTCCAAATAAGATAAAATATTAGACATTGATTGCTAAATATAAGTTTATCTAATTTTGCCTTATTACAGAAAAACTAAAAGGTGTTTTGGGTCTATTGGTAAACATGTCTTGTGTTTTATTTAACAGATTGTACTATAAAGTAACGTTTCCCAAAATTATAAAATGTGTCCACATAAATTTGTCAAGCCACGAAATGCTATGGTAAAAGAAATTTTATAATTGCTTACTTAGTTTTTACTTAAAAATTAAGGTTTCTAAGCGTTAAAAATTTCTAAGATGTGATTAAGCTACTAAAAAATTAAGAAAACTATGTTTGTATTCAAGGAGAGTAAGGATGTGTGTTTTCATTAAGAAGATATGAAAAATGGAAATATTTTTGTTTGGTTAAGAAAGATAAATTTGCCCTGAAAAGTACTAGAAGGAAAAAAAGGAGCGCATGGTACAAATTCTGAATGTAAACAAAAAGTTATAGAAGGTTTGTTGAAGAGAAACCCTGAGGAGTTTTATACATGGTCAAGTTGGCTAAGATTAAACTAAATCCAACTAAGTAAATGATTTTTAATATCAAAAGTAAGCTGGTACAAAATTCAAATTTGGTCTTCATCCTTTTAAAGGGATAATTTTATTCTACTCTTTTTTATCTTCCCCCAAAGCCCCAGTAGATACTTGTACATCATAGTTGCACATCCTTCTATTTGCTGTATGTGGGACATGGCCTCATCATGGCTGAAGAAGCAGTGCGTCGGTGCAAGCCTGGGATGCGAACCAGGGCCGCCAGCAGTGGAGAGTGCGCACTCAACCGCTAAGCTACGGGGCCGGCCCTATTCTACTCTTAATCTACTCTCGATAGAGGTTATTACGTAAAAAGATTTTTCTTCACCTTTGAGTTAAGTTTATCTAAAGAACAGAGATCTGTTTTGTTAAGGTAATTTCCTAAGTTCAAAAGACTGAGGTCTCTCTATTAAGGTCTTTTTGACTGTTTAACTGCTGTTTGTTAACTAAGCATGATTTCACTGCTACAAGAGCAGCAACTCCTTGATCTTGTCTGACCAAGTGTTTAAAACCCTTCTATATTTTTGACAATCTCCCCAAAATTCATATCCTAAATAAAGTCTGTCTAATAACCTTTTTCTTTGAGAATTTTCAAAGGGCCCTGGCAATTCTCAAGAAAATTTTATCTCTTCTTATAAAGAGGGAGATACTAAACTAACTAGACTTGTTAAGTATACTAAATTGCACGGGCAGCATTGTCAAGTAAATGAGAAAACTTCTTAGGTTATACTGCGTAGGTAAATATTACTCACTATTTTAACCCTGTTATCTTGCTTCCAACATTACAAGAGGAAGGACCACGACTGCATTCTATTTAATTTGGTATACAGATGAGTCTTACTTAAGTGATAAACAAGATATTACCAAGCTGGATATGCTGTCCAGCCTCGAGAATGCCTGTGTGGGGGAAGAGGGAGAATCACCTTCTGCCCTTTCCCTTAAGGTTCTTATGGCTGGCCAAATAAAAAACAAGACAGGTTAGCTGGAGAAAATAATACCAACTATAATAACATGTATACATGGGAGAAACCAGGGACACTGCGTTTCTCAACACAATAGCAGAAATTCTCATCTTAAATACCGTCTTTATGTAAAGACAGAGGAGGATGTTGGGGGTGGGGGGTGTCAGTTACAGGAGATCACCACTAAAGCTCTGTAAACAAGAGTGAGGTTATTATGCAGATTTAAGGCCTCACCTTCCACATTGATAAGTTTCTAGAAATGAAGTCATACTCCCTCTTCCCAATACAGAGAGAGAGATCCCTTTACAAATGGAGATTTCCCTTATAAATGTAAATGTTTGTCTGGCAACTCCTCACAGGGCCATCCAGACAATGTGGCCAGAGAGACAGAACTTCTGATAAGATGGGCTTGTTGGTGTCTTTCCTATTGTAACATCTATTTTACATTATATTACAGCCATCAGATAGAAGATCTGTTACGGGAAAGAGTTACTATGTCAAATTCTTTAGGCAGTTAGTGGGGGAGGTCAAATGTCCGTCAGAGAAAACAATCGAGGTAAAGAGATATATTTCAGGGTGGCCAAATCTTGACCTCCCACACCTGCTTATTCCTAGTAACTCTGCTAACCCAATAAAAGACTTCTTTCCACAGGCTTGAAAGAAATCGCCACGGAAAAAGAGAAACAGATATAGGAGTCAAAAGGGGGAGTTTTTGACAGCCCCTCACAGATGTGGTTTGCACCCAGTAAAAAAACCCATAGTACCTATTGGAGCACAATTGCCACTGCTCCAGCATATACACCAATTAACCCATTGGGCACCTGAAAAGATAATTTTGTGAGAAGAGCAATGCTTTTAAAAACCTTCTCCCACAGTGGCTCATAAAGCTA
This sequence comes from Diceros bicornis minor, assembly GCF_020826845.1. Taxonomy (NCBI): domain Eukaryota; kingdom Metazoa; phylum Chordata; class Mammalia; order Perissodactyla; family Rhinocerotidae; genus Diceros; species Diceros bicornis. The sequence continues at coordinate 2,303,140 of NC_080748.1, forward strand.
TACTGATTGTGTTATATGCCCCAAATATCATCTAGGGACACTACTACATGAATCACAAGGCCACTTCGCCTTTACTAAAGGACCCTTTGAGGTATAGCAATCGGACTGTCTCCAAATGCCACCATCTCAAGGATAAATATATCTCGTAATGACTGCATGTTCTCACATTGGGTTGAGGCCTTTCCTTGCAGAAGAGCAATGGCTCTAATAGTAGGTAAATTGCTATTAGAGAGAATAAGTCCTGTTTGGGGAATTCCTGCTGAGTTACATAGTGACCAGGGAACTCATTTCACTGGACAAATAATTAGTCTATTTTAATATTGGGCCAATGATACAGCATTTCCACTGCGCTTAACATTCCCAATCCTCACGATTGGTGGAAAGAACTAACGGCACAATCAAAACTCAATTGGCAAAGCTTTCAGGAACATTTCATCTCATGGCTGAAAGCTCTTCCACTACTGGTCCTCAATCTTACATCTACGCCCTTTACTAAACATCGGCTGTCTCCTTTTGAGATAATAACTGGACAACCTATGCAATTAGAAAAAGAAATGTATGAATCAACTTCACGTAAAGAAAATATCTTAATTACTGCCAAGGTCTCATTGAGACACTTAAAAAAAAAAAAAAATATATATATATATATGAGAAGTCGGTAGCCGATTCTTTTTACAGAGCCCTCCCAGACCTTAAGGATGATAACCTAGAAAATTTATTTATCAGAAGAGTCATCAAATAAAAGACTCTACAGCCCTATTGGAAAGGAATATATCAGGTACTTTTAACCAGTTCGTGCGCTGCAGAATCAAAAGACATAGACTCATGGATTCACATTTCTTGTTTTAAAAAGAGGCTTTTGCCTCTAAGCGCGTTACAGTTCCTATTTCTGAAACCTGACTTCAACTGGCCAATACGAATATCTCCAAACCAGGATGAGAAGAAGACAACATCACTTGTAGACAGCTGTCCCAAGACTCCGGACCAGGACTGTATTCCCAACCTTAAATCCACTCATTTAAACCTTTGTTATGCTTAAACTGTATACTTATTTTATAATTGTTACAGTTAAGATTTTCAGAATACTATCATACTTAAGGAAGGTGCTTGATTTGGAACAGACTGGTCTTAATGTCCAGGCATTTATCGGGTGGCTCCTAATATAACTTAATGGTTGTATAGAACAAATCTCTGGCCTTGACTACTGCTCTGATGGCTAAAACACTGCACCCGATCTTCCCTTAAATGCAGGGAAGGATTCACAGTGACAACTCCTGCCAACCTTTCTCTGCTTAAGGCCAGACGGGCTCATTCAGTGTTCCCCTGGTATGACCACCGAGCAGCTAGCTATATTTGTTCCTTTTTTAGGACTAAAGGATGTCACATCACATACAGAAGCGCTTAGTGACAGTCAAGCAGGAATTGCCTTATTAAATACTAAAATGTCTTTAATAAAAAGACTGTCTTTCAAAATAGAATGGCCTTAGATATTTAAACTACATCCCAAGGTGGTACATGTACAATCATTCAAACTGAATGCTGTGTTTTCATACCTGACGAGTCTTCCAATGTGTCGTCTCTGCTAAAGCCCATGAAAAAGCAGGTGAATGCCTTAAGCGAGCCTGCGCTCAGTCTTGAGTTGTTTGGTTGTCTCCCTTCTGGTATTGGTTCCCTTTTTTGATCTGGATTGCAATTCCTATTTCTATTACTTCTTGAAATTCTTGTACTAGCCATAATATTTAAACTAATTGCTGTTTTCTTTACTCAGTGCTGTAAGACTGTCATGTAGGCTGGAGTAATGAAAGCTGAGGTGGTTGATTGATCTTATAACCTTGGACAAACTTCCCTTTTTGATAAGGACTATGCCTAAGAACTCATTTTAAACTAATCTTTTCAAAGATGTTAAATTATTATCATTGTTATTGTACTTGTTCTATAATTGTGCGTAGCTTAAATACAAGCAGTGATAAAAAGCACATACACAATGCTTGTGCAACAACCTAAAATTAATCCAAAACCCAAGAAATGCTTCCTCTATTAATATATGTATACCTCTTTGCTTGTCCACTATATTCAATTAAATCCCCCCAAACGGGGACAAGTGGGCAAATAAATGAGATAAAAGCCTGGCACCGAGGGACATGAGGGACCCAGGGCAGGCAGCAACCACCCTGGGGCTGACGGACAGTATTTTGATCATCAATGCTTTCTATCAAAAGATTATAGATCAAAAAGGGGAAAATGATAAATAAATGGCAAGCAATAGGATATATTGGAGCATATGAGGAAGCCGTTTGGGGTAAAAGTAATTCGGCCTGGGTTTGTTTTTCCAGAAGGGCCTGTCGCCTGCATTGTGTATCTGCTTTGCCATGTCCCAAAATAAGAGTAAATGGCCTTAAGATAAGGATGCAACTTCCCCATCCTTGGCATTTCCTTAAGGATAAGCATTTTTCCCTAGGCTAGGATTTGACTGCTGCAGTCATCCTGTGACAGCCCAGCTCTAGACAACAGACCTGACACCAGCCATGCCCATCGAGACAGTGGACCTGCTCCTCACTGTGTCCATCAATAGCTATTCTGGCAGGGCAACCTGGCAGGGCGATCTTGTGGCTATTGTGAAAGGGACATTGCAATCTCATGTGATACATACTCTTTCACAGTATATAACCACTCTGTACACACCACTTCTTCGGTGCCCTTCCTTCCTTAGGGAAGGAAGGCCCAGGGCCATGGTCCTCAAAAGTTAGTTCCTAATAAACTCGCCCCAATTTTGATTTATAGATTGATTATGGATTATTTACATCGACATGTTTTACAAGTAATAAAATGTCTTGAAAGGAGAAAATAAAGCAGCAGCCCTGCATTACACATGAAAGTTGTCCTCGCCCTGGAGGGAAAATGAGGATACAACATTGGTCGAGTACTTGATTTTATAATCCACTGGTGCCTTTCAAAAATATAGCTATTATTGTAAGAGTAAAGATATCCTTAAGAATAGTGCCACAAAACAGGTTTTCCCAGCTACATTTGTCAGAGCTGAAACCAACATCAGGCTGGGGCACTTGAAGAGGCATGGTGGATTCAGCTGAGGGTAATTTAATTACCTTGAGATGATTAGCCAATAGCGAATAGGATGCAGAATGATTAAAAACAGGTAAATGGACATAAAGTTGGAAATAATTAAGAAAAATAATGCCTTCAAAATATTCTCTCATTATTTTTATAGCTTTTTTTTTTTTTTTTTGAGGCATGACTAGGATAGCATGTTAGATTTTTCTAAATCCTTATCTCCAGGGCATATGTTACTGAGTTCTTCAGTATATATGATAATGCCAAAGAAAACCTGGACAAAAGTATTCTGTACTATCAACAAGGACAAAACATGTACAACATTGCTCTACATATTAAGATTCCAGCTGTAATAGTCAAGATATATATTCATGTGTGCAAAATTATAATGATTTTCTATTTTTCTCGGGCTGTGAACCATGGTAAATATATAATAATAAGCAGAAAACCTGACGAACTAGGTGATTTAAAACACCTGATGTTACAGCTTTGCCATTCAAGGGTGAAATACATCAATTTAAATTTCACACCTTCTTTCCTTCTAGCCAGTGAAGTGTCTGGAAGACATAAAATTAATTGAGAGTTAACAGTATTTGGAAGCAGTTGAGGTTAAGCCCTCAACAATGGTGGCCCTTACTTCTGGAGCAATTGACTCTTTGTCATAAGTTTATTGTATAGACGAGTTCTCTCCTTAGATGATTTGTGTATGTTTCATAGAAGAGAGACAGGGCAGGAGAATTAACTATCACTCTACACCGGTTCCTTTACTGTATTACCTCATGCAATTCTTACAGTAATCCTTTAAAGTAACTATTATAATTCATATTTAACTGATAAAGAAAACCATGTTTAGGGGCTTGCTCGGTGGCGCAAGCGGTTAAGTGTGCGCGGTCCGCTGCACCAGCCCGGGGTTCACTGGTTCGGATCCTGGGCGCGCGCCGATGCACCGCTTGGCAAGGCATGCTGTGGTGGCCTCCCGTATAAAGTGGAGGAAGATGGGCACGGATGTTACCCCAGGGCCAGTCTTCCTCAGCAAAAAAAGATGAGGATTGGCAGATATTAGCACAGGGCTGATCTTCCTCACAAACAAAATAAGACTATGTTCACAAAATTGATCAAGGGTAGAGGGAAGATCTGAAGATCAGTCTGTTGGGTTTTATGCCTCTATTCTCTCCACTGTGATAAAAATGGTACTGCAACATGGGTACTCACCATCTGGCTATTTAATACCAGTTCTTGCCAGCATCATTGGATGAGATGAGATGAGAAGTTTATTTCCAAAGTTATTCTATTATATTTAAACTAACTATTTATGAGTCAGATGTCAAGACATGTTTTAGAGACAGAGAGAACAACTGATTACTTCACCTACACATTTTTCAGTTTTACTATAACTTTCATGTGTCACATTGTGTCAACTTTACCAACTTTAGTGCTGCACTGTTCTTTTTAAAAAAACTTACAATTTCATTTTCCATGTAAAGCACCTTGCTGTTTTCTTCTTAGTCACTAGATGGCAGTTTTGTATCTCTGTAAATTACCACTGCAGCAGGAAATGAGAGATCTTAAGCCAGTTTGCTCTGTACAAATGATGGACAAAGGAGGATTTCTGGTCCATCAAGGCTGCTTGTGTTATTCTGTGGCCGTAACGGCGATGTCCAGGATTACTTAGTCAAAGGCACGAAGCAGAGTCAGAAAGCATCCTCTAAGTTCTTTTTCAGATGTGAGTTCAGGCACCTATCCTCTCACCTGAGCACACTGGAGTTTATTGAATGTGTTCTGACTCTTACTTTCTCCCTGTAGTAAATAAGTCTGGGAGCTCCATACCCCTAGAAAAAAACACACGGCTCATAAAGCCTTTTCTCAACTAAACGGAGTTGAGGGCTATGGTGTTGCCTGAGAGTCTGATGCTTAAAGCAAACGCAGCTGGTGCTCATGTGGAGGGAAAGAGCGTCAGCCACTCCTGAAGCGCTTTTATTGATGCTCCTATGGAATGAACAAGTTTAAAATAAAACCACATTACTTAAATATCACTAACTGATTATTTTATTTTCAAGTAATATGCTGTGAAAATCTGCTATGTCTAAAAAATTATTTCACAAAACTGAAAAAATTCTGTTTTTTATTCTCTGGTATTTGAAATACTACTAAAACTGTAAATCCTTTAACATTCTACAATATACAAACAGGCAAATTTCAATTATATTCTCTAAAAATGTTTGCTCCCATGTTAAAGATTAATATATTGTAGCAAAACGGGTTACCACCCAGTTTTTAACTCATTTTTTGCTTTTGAAATTACATATAAAATTTGTGTTTTGAAGTATTTTCCTAAAACTCAGCATCATTCTGATAAATGGACTAGTTGACAAGTAACTAGAATGAAATTTGATCTCTAAAACTCTAGCTTTGTGTAAGAAATGATAATATCAGGCAGTTGAAAGTTGGGTCTCTCCACATTACGATATTTATTAATTGTGAATAGCCACATCTGTTACAAAGTGCTGAATAATAACAAGAAATTAAACAATATCAGCACTCTCTTATCCCACATGTACAGTTTATATGCAAATAAACTCTCAAAGGTCAGAAAAATGCTTCTGATTTCAGACAACTGGTAAAATACTATCTCATTCCAGTATTAACCTCATTTGAAATTGACTTAAAACTGTTCTCTTAGGATCACTGCTCTTATCAGTGCCCCCTGGTCCCCTCAACGCGTCATTTGGTTGCAAACCTATCTGAGGAATTAAATATTCTTTTCCATTTGTTCTCTTGAAGGTATCTGTGATAGTGCTTTTTATACAATGACCACTTGGTACAATTTATTATTAGTTTCAGAAACACCTTGGGCTGGCCTCGTGGCTTAGCGGTTAAGTGCGCGCACTCCGCTACTGGCAGCCTAGGTTTGGATCCTGGACGAGCACTGACGCACCGCTTCTCTGGCCATTCTGAGGCCGTGTCCCACATACAGCACATAGAAGGATGTGCAACTATGACATACAACTATCCAATGGTGCTTTGCGGAAAAAAAATGGAAGAGGATTGGCAATAGATGTTAGCTCAGAGCCGGTCTTCCTCAGCAAAAAGAGGAGGATTAGCATGGATGTTAGCTCAGGGCTGATCTTCCTCACAAAACAAAACAAAAAAAGTAACATCTTTATTTAGGAACAAATCAAGGAAACAGATGTCAGGAATGTGGGGTCGCCTAGCTGATGGTGTTTGAGGGATTCCTCACGTGAATCTTGGCATAGAAAAGTTTAAAGAGTAAAGCAGCATTGGTCAGATCACAAGTGTGGGGTGAACATAATTCTGAAGGAATAATGATGGAGACGTAAAAGCAAGAAGCCACTTGAATTGCGTTGGAAGGTATTAGACACATCAAAGGGCTGGGAAAAAAACCTTGTTTAATGTAAGCTCTTTCAAAACTCGAAGGCAAAAAGTAATATGGATTTACATGGTAATTATAAACCACAAAAGAACAATTCACAAGACAAGTAAACAACTAAAGTAGAAACCAGAGTAAAAAAAAATAGAGGTTAAAGGAGAGATGGAGAGAGATGGTTGGGGTCAGAAAACGTGGCTTAGTCATCCTTGAAGTCTCCCTCAAACTCTGATCATTCTTAGTGCTCAGTAAACACTTTGAGCCCATGAGCCTGGGGAGAGGCAAAGTGAGAGGTGGTTGGGACGGGAGACAATGCGAGGATACCCTTGTGGAGGCACTGACATTGAAAATCAGTGACATTTTGCCAAGGTGTTTACCATAATATATTAAGGATTATCCTGGAAAGATAACGATTTTTCTGGAATGTGCGTTTTCATTTTGTGGAAACTCCAACTAGCCCAGAGAACAATTTAGACATTTCAGCTTTAGAAATAAAGAGAGGGGCCAGCCCTGTGGCACAGCGGTTAAATGCACATGCTCCGCTGCGGCGGCCCCGGGTTCACAGGTTCGGATCCTGGCGCACACCGATGCACCGCTTGTCAAACCATGCTGTGGTAGCATCCCATATAAAGTAGGGGAAGATAGGCGCAGATGTTAATCCAGGGCCAATCTTCCTCAGCAAAAAGAGGAAGATTGACATCGGAAGTTAGCTCAGGGCTGATCTTCCTCACAAAAAAAGAAAGAAAAGGAAATAATGAGAAACTTTTCTGTCAGTTTTAAGAATGAAAACCGGTTAGCATCTGGAAAACAGTTGCAATTTAGGATGAGAATGTGGAGAAAGAATTAGATGTCACATGTTGTTTTTGCTTTTCTGTAGGGCAGCAAGGCTTGCAGGGGGAATGAAGTTCCATCTTTGCTCTATTGAGTTTGAGAAGATGTGAAATTCATTTGTGCTGGGCAACACTGTTGACCTGTGGAGAAAGACAAGTGATTCAAGCAGCTGATCTAAAGGAATAACTGAGCTCATAAAAGTTCTTAGCTAATAAAAGGTGCTTCTTCTTTATTGAACTTTACTGGATATCCATTGACCTATATGTGCAAGGTATCTGTGGTAGGTATTGAAGGAAATACAAAGAATTATAAGGTTCCAAGCTCCTCCACATCCATGACATGGTTTGCAAGATGTATTTAGATTCTGCCAAGGTATTTAGTTTATGTTGTATTACAGAACTTAAAAAAATGAGAATGTTATTGAGAAATTGTAATTAAGGACGGCCTCTTAGGAGAGGTGGACTAGATCATGTCCTCAAAGGGACCACTTTTGGGCAGGTGGAGGGAAGAAAGAGTGAGGATTTCAGATGGGGGAAGAGGGGAAAGGTACAGACGTAGAAAGGAACATGACATTTGGGCATGGGGGTGTGGAGGCCACGACAGGCACAGTCTTCCCGTGACTGAGAGGCAGCTCAGTTTCCTCCTGCAGGAGCCCAGCACTGCCTCCCACCTCCTGGTCTCCTCCACCTGCAGCCCCCCTGCCTGAGCCAAGGCCTATCTTATCTGGATCGCTGCCCAGTCTCCCAACAGGTCCCTTTACTTCCAGTCTTAATTTTTTCTAATCTTTCCTCCAAAATGCCTCCAAAGTTACCTTCTAGAATCCAAATTTGCTTAAATCTGACATCTGCTTAACCCTTTCAATGACTGCTCAGAGCATCCGTGAGATCATTCAGACTCCTGAGCTGGACACGCAGGCTTTGCCTTGCCGTCCTCATCTTTAGCCTCATCACCCACTGTTTCCTACATGTTCGCTTTGTTCCAGCCTTAAAAATGGCTGGCAATTTTCTGAAAGCTTTAGCATCCTTTATATCTGTCTTTTTATATGTGTTTCTTCTGTCTTCCTACCCTCTTTTTTGATCAACTTAATTCCTATTTCTCAATCTAAACTCATGTCAAATGTTCCTTCCTCTTGGACACTTTTCCTGAGAGGTCTCCATCTAGAGACCCCTTTTGATGTCCCCACTCTGGGACCCTGTACTTATCTACTTTTCCATAACTGTCTCATAGACAGTGAGCTCCTTAAAGCTGAGACTATCCTTCTTCTTGATGAATAAATGGCAAGCAATAGGATATATTGGAGCACATGGGGAAGCCATTTGGTGTAAAACTAATTGGGCCTGAACTTGGTTTTTTTTTTTTTCCCAAAAGGGGCCTGTAGCCTCTGTTCATCCATTGTATATCCGCTTTAAGCAATTAACATGTCCCAAAGACAAAAGCAATGTCCTTAAGTTGTAAATGCAACTTCCCCCACATTGGCATTTCCTTAAGGATAAGCATTTCTCCCTAGGCTAGGATTTGATTGCTGTGCTCATCCTGTGACCACCCAACTCGAGACAACAGCCACGCACATGGAGACAGCAGACCTGATACCCACTGTGTCCATCAATTGACGTGCTGACAGGTCAACATCATGACTACTGTAAAAGGGACATTGCAATCACATGTGATACATGGTCTTTGATGGTATATAACCACTCTGTACACCTCACTTCTTTGGGCCTCCATTTCTTTGTGAAAGGACTCTCCTGGGCTTTATGGCCCTCAAAGGTTGGCTCATAATAAACTCAACCCAATTTTGATTTATATATTGGTTGGATTATTTGCTTCGACATTCTATTAGTCCTTCCAGTATCTAAACACAGTACCTGACACCTTTGGGGCACTCAGAAAATGTTTGATGAGTGAATAAGTATGTGGGAGACCACACTGACTGGAGCAGAAGGGGCTTTTCAGGGAGTGGTAGAAAATCCGCTCACATTCCTACCATAGTGGTTGAGGCTGTGGGCTTTGGACCAGTTTGTCTGGGCACAAATCCCAGTTATTCCACTTTTAACTGGGGAACAGGTGCAAAGTATTTACTCTCTGAGCCTTAGTTTCCTCATCTATAAAATGCGGCTACTGATAACTCTTGTCTCATAGGGTTTTAGTGAGATTTAAATGCATTAACTTATGTAAAGTACTTAGAAGAGCTCCTGGGACATAGTAGGCACTAAAATGTTAGCTACCTTAAGTTATCATTATTGCTCTTATATCTGAGCAATACTCTGGTTTTGAAAAGATGCCTTCATAATATAGTTGATCCTCATTATTTGTGGATTCCGTGTTTGCATACTTGCCCACTAGCTAAAATGTACTGGCAGCCTCCGAATAAACACCCACAGGGCCTTCATGTCCATTTGCAGATATGCACAAAGTGGTGAAAAATTTGATTCACTGGACGTGCACGTTCCCAGCTGAGGGGGAACCAGGTGACCCTCTGTCCTCGTTTCAGCCCACACCGTAAACAAGTGTCCTTCTTGCAGTCTATTTATTGCCTCATTTCTTATCTTTTTGTGCCTTGTGTTGATGATTTTGCTGTTTAATATGTCCCCCATGTGTAGTGCTGCAATGCTGCCTGGTGTTCTTCAGGGCAGGAGGCTGTGACGTACCTTTACAGAGAAAGTATGTGTGTTGGACAATCTTCTTTCAGACGAGGTACAGTGCTGTTGGTGTGAGTTCAATGTTAATATATCAACAATATATATTAAATAAGGTGACTTTAACGAGAAACACACAGAGAACAAGGTTATGTGTTGATCAGTTGAAGAAATTGTGACTAAGGCTTGCAGCAACCTAACCCTGCATTTCCCATAGGAGCAGTGGGTCATATTCACCAATTCAGTGTTCACAGCAACTTTATAGAATGCCACATTGTGCATAACGAGAACTGACTGTATCTTATGTAATCTTCACGTACTTCTTTATAGTAGGCAGGGTAAGGATCAGGGTGTCCACATTCTACAGGCTATTACAAACCGTATGAGCCAAGTAGAGAATTTAAAATATCTTGTGCTCAGCATAAGAGCCATGAGATTTTGAGCAAGGAAGATCTATGATGAACTGATGTTTAAGGAACAATTACCTGGCAAGAGAATGTAGTATTGAGAGGAAGAGGGAGAACTGAGCTGGAAAGGAGGACCAGTTGTTAAATTCTCCAAGTATTCCCATTGTTAGGTGAGGAGATTCGGATCTAAGGTGCTGATGTGATAAAGGAAAAGTAGCAGCCAAAGGATGAAATAATGGATTTGGTAACCATATATAGGATGTAAGTTAGGCTGTGGTTCTCAAAGTGGGGTCCCTGGACCTGCAGCATCAGCATCACCTGGGAACTCGGTAGAAATGCAAATTCTCCGGTGCCACCACAGACCTGCTGAACTGGAAACTCTGCGGTGGGGCCCGACAATCTGGGTTTCAACAAGGCCTCCCGGTGCTTCTGGTGCCCATCAAGTTTAAGAACCAATGAATTAGAAAAATGATTCCAACACGTCACCATGTCCAGGTAAGCTCCCTGGAGCGTGGTGGTATTTGTTTAGAGGATAAGATGCATTTTAAATTTTAGGAAAAAGTAGTTCAGCGTCTGTTTCATCATAAGGATTCCAGAGATGCCATTTTAGCTCTCTGCTTTTAGGCTTCTTTTTCCACAATATGTTCTCTTTTAGAGACCCTTGGGTAACTTATTTACCACTTACCACATGTTCTGAGAGTCCCTTCTTTCTTGAAATCCACTTTCAGACGTGAAAATATACTTTATTTTTTGTTCACAATCTCTTTTATTTAAAATCTGGATTTCTCTTCCTATAGGATCATGTATTGCACATGCAGCCTTACTGTAAATGTGGAATGCCATTGGTTTGTTCCAAAACCTTAGAATGTTTTAGAATTTAGAACCTGATGAATAGAGAATTTATATGCTTCTGTGTAGGACTCATATTTTTCAGATGTCTAGAGGTATCCCAACTTGCCAGTAATGTGGCCTTAGATTTAGCAGAACTTGAAAATCTGAATATAGTGGAAAATGAATTACATCTCTCATATTAACATTTACAAAATAAACGATCACAATGTTAACTTACCAATAAGCACTTTCTATATTCTCGGCTCTGAAAGTATCTTGCTTACACAATAAACATGACAAAGTTTCAAAGATGAGTCAATTAACTTTTCAGCAAAAGCTTGACTTGAGTGTATCTTGGCTTCCTTTTTGACAGTTTTAGCCTTAATGTTACAGTATTGTTTTCTTTTTCTAGGAATCAGAGAGTCTTGTATTTGGTGAACATTTTAATTTTTAATGGTCACTTGTATTTTGTGATATGCACGTGTTCAAACAATCTATAAGAACCAACCATTACCACCCACATATAAGATTATACAGGAATGGAAGAGTTTTGGCTGACTTATTGTATATAATTGTTCAGCCAAAGCAGATGGCAGACTCTACCACTTACAATGATTTAGAGGTTTGAAACAGTATTTTTAAATACAAATAATCTCAAAACTGGTAATATATAAAATATAATACTGTGTTAACTAACCCAGTAGGCCTTCCCACTGACCACAGTGTGCCTGGCAGACACTTGGAGATTAAATCTGGACTTTGTCCATGAGTGGTCCCTGGGAGGAGGATTTTGCTTAAATGACCAGAGAATAGACAACATTTTTTCTTGATAATAAGTAATACCATATAAATTTCTTTATAAATCTCTGAATAAAATTTAAAAAATATAACCCGTACAGAAATCAACTCTTACTGACAAGCCCCACAGCCTTCTCTAGAGAGCTCAACAGAAAATGTCTCAGGGGACTGTGAATTGGTCTTCTCTGAAAGCCAGCCAGCCCTTCACTGATAGCCTTGGATGAGGAAGGCCAGACACAATTCTTTGAAGATGTTTAGCTGAATTCAGAACCAAAAATCCTACCTCCAGTTGGCTCCTCTGTGAGAATGGATGGCCAGCCTTCTTTCACAGGCTGGGCAGATGAGGTTTCAGATGAGCTTAAATGCTCTGTTCCTCAGCGATGGAAAAGCTGGATTGTGACTTTGATTCAGAGCTGAGATTTTACAGATAAAGATAGGGTCATAGAGGGAAACAAAGATTTCAGCAAATTGGTTTTTTGTTCTCTACAGTCAGAGTAATTTAACAAGCAGATAGTCTCTCACTCCAACTTCTCTTCCCAGTTCTCGATCTGTAATATCGCTGTAAAAATTCTCTCTATAAAAATTCCATCTTTTTTCTTTGCAGTCTGTTTATTATCATCTTTACGAATTCTTTGACTTCACCACCTTCTTGGCACCACAATGCTAGCCATTGAGATATTATTATAGATTCAGTTTTGCAATTTCATCCTCTTATCTCTATTTCCTCTGCCATTTCTTAGTTTTAGTTCTTATTGTATCTTATGCTTGAAAACATTTGAAGCTTACAAAGTATATCAGTTCCTTATTTTCTCAACTTTTTATTATCTAAGTGCCCTCAACTATCACTTTTTTTAAAAAAGAATTGAAATACATAAGAGAACAATACACTGTAATAAATTGACCACTTATAAAATTCAGTTCAACCTGAAATCCCTCCCCACTTAACGGAGACGATCTTTTATAATTCACCATGCTTTAGTTTGGGCAGGGTCAGTTTATCAATGATTTTTGGATGTTTTAAACCACATGAGATAAATAGAGTGTAAGGTAAAATTCTTAATCTTGAGAAGTTGTAGAATTTCCTGATGGTTAGGGAAATTAATGGTGGAGAACCTGAATCATATGAAAAGTAGTTGATTAATTAGCACCTGACAGAGTTTGTTAATTTGGTAAGGATGATGATAAGACATATATGTTGAAAAGATAACTTTGCATAACAGAGGCCACTGGGAAAATTCATAATGTTCTCAAATACTATAAAAAATGACCATTTTTTCATAAAAGATGTCATACATGATGGCATCATATACTTCTCTCAGAAAATTTGCAATGAAGAAAATTAACACTTGAGTCATTTTAATTCTAACAATTTGTTCATGTCTATTATTAGGTTAAAAATTTTAAGAAATAAAGTGGTAAGTGATGTACTTGCTTAATTTTTAACTTATTTTAGGAAAACAACTTTTTCACATTTTAAAAAAATATTTATTTGTATTTATTTTATGCTGAATTTATTCCTGGGCACAAAACATTTTTTTTAAATTAAATAACACCAATTCTTTTAAAACCCTTTCAAAAAGTTGAAGAGGAGAAACTACTTCTAAACTCATCCTGTGGGGTTAGCACTATCCTGATATCAGTGCCAAAGACGCTAAGAGAAAATAAAATGATCGATCTTTGAAACTACAGAAATGGAAAACTACAATAGAATACAACAGAAGAGAAAAGTACAATTTCTATTGTAGAAAACTACAATATCTTTGATGAATATTGATACAAAAATCCTCAATAAAATAGTAACAAACCAAATTCAGCAGCATATTAAAAGGATTATACATCATTTTTAGGTGAGATTTATTCCTGGAATGCAAGGATGTTTCAATATATGAAAATGAATCAATGTAATAAACCACATTAACAAAATGAAGGAAAAAATAAAAAGATCATCTCGATGGATGCAGAAAAAGCGTTTGACAAAACTGAACATGCTTTCACGTTAAAACACTAAAAATCCTTCAGGGTTAAAGGAAGCTACTTCAATATAATAAAAGCCATATATAGAAATTCACACAGAACAGCATATTCAAGGGTGAAAGACTGAAACCTTTTCCTTTAAGATCAGGAACATGGCAAGAAGGCCCACATTCACCACTTCTATTCAACATGGTATTAGAAGTTCCAGACAAAGCAATTAGGCAAGAAAAAGAAAGAAATAGCATCCAAATTGGAAAGGAAGAAGTAATATTATATTTGTTTACAAATATTATCTTATATGTTGAAACCCCTAAAAATTCCACAAAAAAATTGTTAGAACTAATAAATTCTGCAGAGTAGTGGGATACAAAATCAACATGCAAAAATTAGTTTTTCTTCTATACATTAATAATAAGTAATCTGGAAAAGAAATCTACAAACTTTACATTTTTATTTACAATGTCATCAAAAAGAGTAAAATACTTAAGAATCAACTTATCCAAAAAGATAAAAGTTTCAATGATGATTTTGCAAAAATAGAAAAATCTGTCCTATAATGCCTATGGACTCTCAAGGCACTCTGAATAGCCAAAACAATCTAGAAAAAGAAGAAGAAAGTTAGAGAACTCATACTTCCTGATTTCAAAACTTACTACAAAGTAATCAAAACAGTGAGGTACTGGCATAAATACACACAATATTCTAATGAAATAGTATAGACAGCCCAGAAATAAACCTTTGCATATATGGTCAAATGATTTTTGAAAAGGGTGCAAAGACCATTCATTGGAGAAAGGATAAGTTTTTCAACAAATGGTGCTGGGAAAACTGGATACCCACATGCAAAAGAATGAGGTTGGATGCTTACCTTACACCATATACAAAAATTAAGTCAAAATAGATCAAAGATTTGAACGTTAGAGTTGAAGCTATAAAATCCTTAGAAGAAAACACAGGGTAAAATCTGTGTGTCATTGTGTCCAAATGTCATTGCCAACAGTGATTTCTTTAATATGACACCAAAGACATAAGCAACAAAAAAAATAACAAATTGGACTTCATCAAAATGCAAAAGTTTTCTGTATCACAAGATACTATCAACAGAGTAAAAAGGCCACCCACAGAATGGTTGAGAATATTTGCAAATCACATATCTGATAAGGGATTAATATCTAGAATATATAAAGAACTCCCACAACTCAACAATAAAAAAAAACAACCCAATTTAAAAATGCACAAAGGACTTGAATAGACATTTCTCCAAAGAAGATAAAAAATGGCCCATACACACATGAAAAGATGCTCAACGTCACTAAGTATCAGGAAAATGCAAAATAAAACCACAATGAGATACATCTTCACACCCATTAGGATAGTTACTATCACAAAATCAGAAAATAACATGTTGGCAAGAATGTTGAGAAATTGGAACCCATGTACTCTGATGGTGAGAATATAAAACTGTGGAAAACAGTATGGTAGTTCCTTCAAAAATTAAAAATAGAATTACCATATGATCTAGCAATTCCACTTATGGGTTCTGAAATAATAGAAAATATATTTATTGGTCTCTGCCTCCAGTTCCTGGCACAGAACTCCTAAAACCCTTGTAATTTCCTAAATGATAAGAACACTAGTAGCATCTCTTGTTCTAATATTTGTCTTTGACTCCATCCCTGACACAGAGCTCCTAAAACCCTTGTTATTTCCTAAGTGATAAGAACACTAGGAGAATCTTTTGTTCTATTGAGGCAACTCTGGGTGGGCTCCTGGATGGCTCCTGGATGGGGGCTGGTCACCAGACAGACCAAGCCCTGATTAGAAGATTGGAATGTTTAGCTCTACTCCTTATCCTCCAGAGAGGGGAGAGGGGTTGGACATTGAGTTAATAATTGATCATGCCTACATGTGGGATCCTCCATAAAAATCCCAATAGAAAGAGGTTCAGAGAGCTTCCAGGTTGCCAATGACAAGGAGTTCCTGGAGAGTGGTGCACCTGGAGATGGCATAAAAGCTCTGTGCCCTTTCTTACATACCTTTCCCTATGAGCCACTTCCATCAGGCTGTTCTTGAGTTATATCCTTTTATAATAAACTAGTGATCTAGTAAATGTTTCTCTGAGTATTGTGAGCCACTCTAGAAAATTAATCAAACCCAAGGAGGAGGTTGTGGGAACCTCTGGTTTATAGCCAGTCAGTCAGAAGTACAGGTAACAGCCTGGGCTTCTAACTGGCATCTGAAGTTGAGGTGAGGTTGGGTGGGTGTGCAGTCTTATAGGATTGAGCCCTCAACCTGTGGAATCTGATGTATCTCTGGGTTGACTGCATCAAATTGAGTTGAATTATCTGACGACCAGCTGACATCCCAAGAATTGCTTGTTGGAGGTCTGAGGAACCCTCCCACATGGGAGAAAATGAAGCTCAGAACACTATTTATAGGTATACACTCAAAAGAACTCAATGCAGAGGTATAAAGACATATACGTACACCCGTGTTGTTAACAGTGTTATTCAAAATAGCCAGAAGCTGGAAGCAAGCCAGGTGTCCATCAACGGATGAATTGACAAAAAAAAATGTGGTGGACACACACAGTGGAATACCATTCACTCTTAAAAAGGAAGGATTTCTGACACATGCTATGACATGGATGAACCTTAAGGACTTTATGCTAAGTGAAATAAAGCCAGCCACAAAAGGAAAAATACTGTATGATTCCACTCATATAAGATACTTAGAGTAGTCAAATTCATAGGAATAGAAAGGAGAATGGTGGTTCCCAGGGGTAAGAGGGAGAGACAGCAGAGAGTTGTTGCTTAATGGGCACAAAGTTTCAGTGCAAGGTGAAAATAGATCTGTGGATGGTTGGAGGTTATAACTACACAATAATGTGAATGTACTGAATGTCACTGAACTGTATACTTAAAAATGGTTAAAATGGTGAATTTTATGTTATGCATATTTTATGACCATTTAAAAAAATTAATTATTTTCAACAAATAAACAAACACTAGCTACACACAATAGCATGGATAAATATCAAAACCATAATGTGGCATAAAAGAAATTATATTCAAAAGGCTATATATTTTATAATTCCATTTATATAAAATCCAAAAAAGAAACAAAACCGAGGTCTGGCTTCCAGTAATGGTGGAGTAGCATGTTGAACTAACACTCTCACAGATAACAATGATAAAATCTGCATAAAATATTTTATATATTTATAGAGAATCATGTATCTATATGTAATACACATATAATAAATGTGTATATGTGTGTATGTATAAATCTCTTCCAAAGCAAGCAGAACTGAGAGGGAGTCTTCCCTTAAATGATGGGAATTGCACCAGGAGATATTTGTAAGCTTGAGTCTTTTACCTCAAAGCATTCCAAAATCTGTACATGGCCCGGACAGGGGAGAAACTACAGTCTTACTTGTAATGTTAGAGGATGTCTTTTGGGTCTGGCAGAGTAGCTGGAAAGTTAGGGGAGAAATTCAGGAAGAGAGGGACCCACAAAGAGGAAAATCTCAAAATAAGTATGAATGTCTCCCCCCTACACACACCAAATTGGCAGATCTTTGAACAACACACATGCAGGGTAGGCCCCAGAGGGCCTAGTGTAAAAACAGTTGGAAGATGAAAGAACTGAATGAGGATTTCAGCTATGCTCACTGTAAAAGAGATAGGATTGGAGTTTCAGTCCAGCCAAGTTAACTCCCTGCTAGAAAAACAACAACACTCTTCAAAGGGATACAATAGAATCCAGAGTCTCTTTAACTATCATTCATGGTTTCCAGGAAAAAATTTAAAAAATCATGAGATTTGAAGAAATAGGAAAGTGTGATCCATATATGAGCAAAAGCAGGCAGTAGAAGCTATCCCTAAGGTGTTTCAATTAGCAAACAAGCATAAGAAAGTAGCTATTATAAAGATGATCATGGTGGTAAACAAAAATATTCTCATAATGAATGAACAGATGTGGAAACTCAGCAGAGAAATGGAAATTACAAAAGAGAACCAAATAGGAAGATGAAATAAAAAAAATACCTTAGAGTTTACCATTAGATCAGAAACAGTAGAAGAAACATGAAGATAGGGCAATAGAAATTATCCAGTCTGAAGAAAAGAATGTAAAAATTTTGAAGAAAAATGAAGAGAGCCTTACAACCTGTGAGATGATTGAGTCCCCAGCAGAGAGGGGAGAGACAGAAAAATTAAATGAGGCAGAAAGGCAAATCAATAAGTAATAGCATAATTTCCAAAATTTGGTGGAAAGTCTTAAATTTTAGATCCAAGAAAGTCAGGAAACACACAAAATAAAATACAAATTAAAACCATACCTAGGCACGTGATAGTCAAGCTGCTAATATCCAAAGATAAAAGGGAAATCTTGAAAGCAGTCAGGGAAATAGATATATACAGGGGAAGACATTACATACAGGGAGAAATAATGTGAATGATGGATGATACATTATCAAAAACAAAAGAAACAAATCAATAATAAAATGACATCTTTCAAGTGCAGAAAGAAAACCCAAAAGTCAACACAGGATTCTATATTTAGCAGAACTCACTTTCATAAAGGAAGCAGAAGCCACAATAAGATACCATACACCTATTAGTGGCTAAAATAAAAAATAAAATTGCAAATACCAAGTGCTGGTGAGGACTAGGAGCAACTAGAACTGGGAATGCAACATGATAGTTGCATTCGGAAAACAGTTTAGCAGGTTCTTATAAAGTTAAACATACACTTATTATATGACTCAGATATCCCACTCCTAGAGATTTACTGACGCAAATTGAAAACTCATGTTTAAACAAAAACCTTTGTGTGAATCTTTATAGCCATTTTATTCATAATTGCCAAAAGCTGGAAATAAACTAAATGTCCTTCATCAGGTGAATGGAGAAAGAAACTGTGGTGCATCGGTACATTAGAATAGTACTTGGCAATCAAAAGGATAAACTCTTGATTCACACAACAAGATGGATGAATCTTGGATGCATTTCTCTAAGTGAAGGAAGCCAGATTCAAAAGGCTATATGGTATATAATTCCATTTATATGACTTTCTAGAAAAGGCAGAATTACAGGGATGCAAAGTGATCAGTGGTTGCCAAGGGATGGAGTGGGGGAAGCGGTTGACTACAAAGAGACAGTATGAGAGAATTTTAGGGGTGAAAAAACAGCTCTGTATGGTACTGTGGAGGTGGATACATGACCATAAAGTTGTCAAAACCCATAGAACTGTACACTGCAAAGAGTGAATTTTACTCTGCAAATTTTAAAAATCAATCAGGATGCTGGGGAACTCAGATGGAGTGCAGTGACAAATGAATCTAACTGTATTACAAGCATGTGACATAACCACACAGAAGGGGTGGGGATGAAAGGTCCTGACCTAAGTAACTTTGGAAGACAGTGCTTTGATGGGATACTGTAAAACTAAAGTACTGGACACAAACACTGTACACTAGGTGATAAATGTGTTTTTCATAAGGGTATGGATTAGCAATTCTGAAACTAGTTGACACATTAGTAAATATATTGTAGATAACTGGAGTTAAGTTTCTCACTGTTGGTAAAAGAAGTTACATATAAACAAAAAGAGAATGCTAGAATAAACTCTGTGGTGCTGGATTGGAGTTGGAAGTATCAGTATGAATCCATGTCTCTTTTAATATATCTATCCAGATAGTTAGATTGATAGATAGATTGATAGATCAATAGATAGATGTGTATACCTGAGTTTCTATTCATACATACATTTCCAAGCTCTGCTGAGTGGATCTAGAAGCAGTGACACTCTAGTATCAATGAGCACACCTAGTTCCCAGATCTGGGTTTATATCATTCTCCAATTAAAAGAAGCAGGTTTTCTTGGAGAAGTGGCTAATTCTAGGACTGGAGATGGAAAATACAAGATGAACCTGGAACATCCTGTAGTGCCAGAAAGTAGGAAAGTGCTTTAACAAAACACAGAAAATGATGAGATGTGTCAAAAGGAATCAATCTGAAAGACTTCCCAATGGCTCAAGCTGGAAAATTGTGAGCAACAAAATAAATAATGGTGGCATTGGATTATTACCCAGAGAACAAAGTAAATATCCATGAGTCTATACTGATATAAAATAGATTAAATAAGAAAGGAAGAAAGAAAGAGAAAAAAAAAAGAATGAGAGAAAGAGAGAAAGAGAGGAAGAAGGAAGGGAGAAGTAGGGGCGGAATCTTTCTCACAGAATTCCAAATAATAAACGTGGCTGGATAGCATGGAATAGAAAATCGCCACTAAAACACCACAGTAATAATTACTGTGAGCAAGGGCAGGCCTGGTGGCTTAGCGGTTAAGTGCGCACGCTCCGCTACTGGTGGCCCGGGTTCGGATCCTGGGCGCCCACCGACGCACCGCTTCTCTGGCCATGCTGAAGCCTCGTCCCACATACAGCAACTAGAAGGATGTGCAACTATGACATACAACTATCTACTGGGGCTTTGGGGCAAAAATAAAGGAGGAGGATTGGCAATAGATGTTAGCTCAGAGCCGGTCTTCCTCAGCAAAAAGAGGAGGATTAGCATGGATGTTAGCTCAGGGCTGATCTCCCTCACACACATAAAAAGAAATTACTGTGAGCAAGACTGATTGATGAATGCAAAAACTGTGGGTGAAACTTAAAGAAGAAACAGTACATTTGCAGAGCCTCAAAGCATCTCCCTCCAAATACTTAACTTTTTTCTCTTAATTTCTTTAAAAGACCTATGACTATTTAAAGCAAAAATTATAACACTGTATTGTGGGATTTATAACATGGGTAGATGTAAAACTTATGACAACAATAGCATAAGGGACAGACATAGGTAAATGGAACTGTTCTGTAGCAAGACTTCCATATTTTACATTGATTAAACTGGTGCACTATTAAGTCTAGGTAGGCTGTGATATGTTAAAGATGCATATTGTAATCTGGACCAACCACTATAAAATGCAAAGATGTGTCACTTAAATGCTAATAAAGGAATTAAGCAGCAAAAAAAAAGGGTTTGTACAAGAATGTTCACAGGAGATGACCTGCACATCCCCAGGAGAAAGACGAGCGCACTGTAGGGCAACCACAGAGCAGAACGCCCTCAGCCGTGCCGAGGAGCAAACGCTGACACACACGTGCTGGGTGAGTCTCATCAACCTCGTGCCGAGGGAGGCAAGCTGGACAGAAAACAAAACACGTGGGATGATTTCAGCCAAGATGAAACTATGCTGAAAAAACCAGAACAGTAGTTGCCTCGGGGGAAAGAAAAAATTGCCTGGGAAGGAACAGGAAAGAGTTTTCTGGGGGTGATGGAACTATTCTAGTCTTAAAGGGGTGAAGGTTATATGGGCATGTTTATTTGCCAAAACTGTAGAGTTGAGAGTTGTGTCTTTCTGTGTGCGTACATCTTACCCCCCCCCCGCACACACAAAGAACTAAAAGATTAATAAAGTGAGGTGGGAATGGGATGGAATGTGGATGAAACAAAATTGGCAGACAATTAGTAGTTGTTGAAGCTGCGTGACGGGCCGACTATGCTATTTTGTTTATTTTGTATATTGTTTAAATTGTTCTGTAATAAAACACTTGTATAAGAAGACAAACTCGATATACAGTGTTTGCTGGTAAGATATCGGTTACCTTTTGGGAGGAAGGAGGGAGAAAGGGATTGTCAGCGCCTGAGTGAAGCTGTGCTAGTTCTTGGTCACACAAGTGTGTTCACTTTGTAATAATTCTTTGAGGTTTACATGGATGACTTCTGCGTATATTTCTGTACTCATGTTATACATCAATAAACACTTTAAATCCTGCATATTTGCACAAAGATCCTAACTCAATATCTCAGAATAACAGCAGTGTTTTGTTTTAAAGTGGAACATGTTCACTCATGGCATCATCAGATGGATTTTAATACTTCCAAGTATCTATTAATGCCCTCACCCTTGCGTGGTCCCCTGGGTCTTTCCATTTTTGGCTCAATTTGGCAAGTGTCATGGCTTTGAGTTTTTATGATGGGTATGGGCCCTTCAGGTGGGCGAGGTCCAAGGGAAGGATCTCTGCAGCGACCTTGACCACGGGAGCCAGAGGGAGGATTATGGCAACCTGGAGGGATGGAGGGGATGGTAGGACAGGTGGCCTTGAAAAGGCAAATTCCTGAATCCCAGGCACCCAGTATTTCCATTTTAGATATTGAATTTACATTTCAAATACTGGCCAGGAAGTTTCCACGAGGGCTGCAAGCATCCTCAGCAATAGCCAGGCTGGTGAGCCCCACCCCTACCTGAGTGCGGGCCTCAAGGGATGCAGCCCAACCACACTGCGCATACTCTGGGGGGTGGGCAGGGCATAGAGAGTGGGCTAGGTATAGAGAAGAGGCGGGGTAGAGGGTGGGGTGAAGCAGAGGTATGGGGACCAGGGGCGGGGGGACAAGGTGGGAGTTGGGGCCCCTAGCTGTGTATGCTGGGAGCTTTTGTCTCTTAACCGCTCCCAGCTGGGAGCTTGCAGGACTGCAGGACTACAAATCCCAGGAGGCTGTGAGCATGGGGCGGTGCCTAACCCCGGGGGGAGGAGCAGGGCGGTGTGCGCTTAGCCGAGGGCCAAACCGCCCTTGACTCAGGACTCTGGTCCTGCACCCGCTGCACGTGGGCTGAGTCCCGGAGGGATGCGACGGGAGGAGTGGGACCAGGGAGTTAGGAGGGTGTGGCGGCTGCATGGGCAGCCGAGGGCCTGCAGCGTGCAACTGGTTTTGTCCAAAATTGAAGTCAGACTCGTGCCTCTTCCACACCGCCTCCCTCCATTGCTTGATTCCTCCTCCCACCTGCGTGCCTGTGGGTCTTTCCACAGCCTCCTACCTAGTCCAGGGAAAGGTGCTTCTCTAAAGTGCTTATGGGAACTGGTTTGACATCCCAGAAACTTTCCACTTTGCCTGCTGCCCTCTGCCTTCTCCAGCCAAAGTGCCATCATTTCATCAGCTTTTGAGAGAAATTTCCCCTTGTGGCCGCTCTTGCAAGTACAACTTAAGAGCTTTGCAGGGTGGTAACATTAGCTGTTGCTTGCCTTTTTTGCAGATATGGAAGTTGAGGCATCTGTGAGGTTAATCACCGGTTTCCCCAGGATCCGCTAAGAGCAGAGGAGAACAACCCAATTCCCAGGCAAGTATCTAGTAGGCCGTTTTCACCAACGCATTCCAGTGCAGTGGCCTCCAAAACAGCAACCTTAAGATGAGAATAGCTTAAGCATTTTGCCCTTTAGATTGATCACCTAATCTCAGCTCAGGCATGAGTGGCCAGTCTCTCAGGGACACGGGTGGCGACTCTGATCACTCAGGAAGAGACCAGTCGTCCAGCTTTGGGAGAGGGACGTTCAAGGTAGACAGCACTTGGGCAGCATTTGAAACCCGTCAGCTTTAACATCTCTGCTTTGAATTCTGACAAGGTTCCCAGATAAACATGCCTAGGGATAGTCAGAGGTACCATATTCTTTAAAAATTGATTAGAGTGGTGAAAGGAATAGAGCATAAAATATCCTGCTTATTTGCAAAAGATAAAATGCAAGCAAGACCTTCCTGTTAATTTTTTTCTGCTCATTCTCTTGGCTGTACTGTACGTTTGAATGCAGAAACAAAAATTTTGAATTGCCAAATTCTCTTTTCCTGAGATTGGTAAATTAACTTAAAAGTCTTATTGAAACCTGTGGAGGAATGGTTAGCAGCTTTCATGATTTATGTCGTCCCTAAAAATCTGGGCGTTGATCTACAGGAAAAAAAGTCCCTGTTTATATTACACATCCCAATAGGTTACATTTCCGATTTCTGAATGTGGGATATTATCAAAGCAACTGAAAAACCTGGTCATGGAAACTGGACCCTGTCACTTTGTCAAGAATTTGCCTCTGTATGAATTAATGACACACGAATTCTTTAACATTTTTGTAAAGAAAGGATGAGAAAGTGTGTAGTGTCTCTGAATGTGGCAAGAGAGGGAAGTCTCATTAGACCACATCCTCGGGTTCTTCTCTAGTGTTCAATAGGCCCGGGTGATAGTCCGTGTAGTCAGGTGCAGCGCCGCTCCCCCAGCCCCCAGTGTTCCATCCTACTCTGACCTGTGCCCTCTTCAGGGGGTTCTGATGACACTCGTCCACAAGTGTTGGAAGGAAACATTGTAATATGAGGATATTCATCATCTTAAAACAAGGATTAATAGAGAGGAAAGTCTCGGGGTGTGTGTGCTCCGATGCACTGCTGTTGAGGTGTGGCCGCAGTGACAACTGTACTCCCAGCAGTCCTCACAATGGCTGTCTCAAACGTTTGATCTCCTGGCACAACCACAGCAGCTGTTGACAGAGCTGGGCACTCGTCGTGGTTCAGTGTCTTCCGTCAGATTTTGTAGCTCTGACCTTCCTCTGCTTGCCCCATTCCCACTCCTATCTGCTGCATTCATTGCTTTGTAGTTGTTTCCTAGGAGCCACTGTGTGCAACTCTATTTCACAGTATCTTTAGGGACCCACTCTCACTACACATGTCACTGTACAACAGCCCTTTATCCTGGTGTAGCCCACGTTCATCCTCTCCAGTGGAGCTGTGAAGAACCCTGCTTACTCGGAGCTCCTCTCATTCTCATGCTGCTGGGGCTGCTTACGAAGCTGGGCATCTCATCTTTGGTCTCATCAACATTATTCTTTTCATTGATTTTCTGAAGTCGGAGACGACTTTGTTAATAATGTGACACTGACTGTCCCAGGCACTTTTATGTATCTTCCCCAACAGCTCTGTGAGGTAGAGCTCTGTGATCCCCATTTTACAGGGGGGAACACTGAGGCTCAGAGAGGTCGAGTAGCTTCCTTCACTTCACACAGTTTCTTGGTACATTTTGAGTCTCAACTTGGAACTCCGCCTCTCAGGTGTGTGCACTTAGCTGGCGTTCCAATTTGTGCCTCTCTGCCATCCTCTCCAAAGGCACACACCCCAACCTGAGTCCATTGTCTGCTTGATGACAGTCACCCTGCACAAACCGGCCTCATGCAGGGAGTGGACTAGTCAGGCATGGTCCTCCAGCTTACCCAGGGCAGGTTCTAGGTTTATTGTGAGAGCTGGAGCAGTGGAAGATACTGACCGTCACTCACCTGGAAGGTTTGTTATGGAGAAATACTCCACTGACTTTTTGCAGGTGTTATGTCTTCTTTGTCTTCATTGCTCCTCTGGGCTTTCTCCTACAGTCCGTGCTGTGCAGTAACATACAGTACAGAGACAGGTGAACATAATAGTATTGCCCTGCACCAAACGGTCACATCACTCATTTTTCTAATTATGAAAGAATTACATACTATAAAAAAAGTCAAGTAACCCAGATCTATTTAGAGTAAAGCGAAACCTACCCCATCCATCCCTTTCCCTGCAAACTCACTCCCCTACTCAGAAGGAACTATAGTTAAGAGGTTGCAGCTTATTGTTCTGGACATTTCCTATGAATATATAAATACACATAAAGTTTTTTTTAACATAAATGACATAACTACATCATTTTGCAATTTGCTGTTTCCCAAACTATATATCATAGATGTCTCTCCTTATCAGTGCTCGCCACCCTAACTTAGCTTTTTAGAAGTTTTAGAGGTACTCCAAAGAACAGGAATACCATGATCTGTTTATTTCTTCTTTGATAGAGATGGGATTATGTCCAGTTTCACTATTATACATAATGCTGCAGTAAGATCCTTGTATGGAGTTTATTACACTGCTATTCAACTGCTCAATTTTCCTTGTTTCCTCTTGGTCAGAGACTATGATATATTTTTAACAATTTTATGGGTATTATTATTGTTATTACTATTATTTTTGTGTGTGTGTGAGGAAGATCAGCCCTGAGGTAATATCCATGCCAATCCTCCTCTTTTTGCCTAGGCAGACCGGCTCTGAGTTAACATCTGTTGCCAATCCTTCTCCTTTTTTTCCCCCAAAGCCCCAGTAAATAGTTGTACATCATAGTTGCACATCCTTCTAGTTGCTGTATGTGGGATGTGGCCTCAGCATGGCCGGAGAAGCAGCGTGTTAGTGCATGCCGGATCTGAACCTGGGCCACCAGTAGCAAAGCACTTAACCACTAAGCGACGGGGCCAGCCCTATGGGAATTATTTTATAGGGAATTTAATTTTATCACTGAATAGAGACATTTATGGGGAAACTGGACTTTAAGGTCATCCCTCTCAGTATTCTGGAGAAAAATCATGAAACTTAGAAGGTATGAGGCTTGCTCCATCACATTCTAACAAGTCATGTTAACAATTTATAGTTGAATGTTTGAATAACCTCTACTCTCTCTGTTCAGAAGAAGAATGACTTTTCCTTGTCTTGAAAACTTCTGACTCCAGGGGCTCTCAGTTGGGCTTCAGAGAGGGTAAGATATTGGTGTTGTATCTGTTTCTCTTCAGCTGTAAGCTGCATCTTCTAAAGATCATAGACTTGAACATGGTCCAATAAATGCATATGATTTGGTCAAAAATTCAAAGTAAAGAACCCAAGATAGGGATCTATAACTTTGGTTCTTAATAAAGAATTTCCTTTGATATCCTCAAGTCTCTGTGATTACTAGTAAAAACTCACCTATGGGTGAAGAGATGTGGTTCTGCTGGCAATGTCTGGTTTGAACATCCATAGTTAAGGCTGCCACATCCATAGGTAGATTAGACTTGACCTCTTGATGACCTCTTCCCTTGGTCTTTGACCTGGGAAAAATAAGAATTTAAAAAAGCTGCTGTTATTAGCACTCAATGCTAGAAATGCCCATTAAAGAGTGAGTTTGATTTGGTAAACCAAAGGGAGTATAAGCAGAACAAAGTCAGTAATATCTATAAAATTTCAAAAAATTCTAATTTTTTAAAATATAACTCTATTTTTGCCACAGTGCAAACTGTGTATATATGAATGAAATATCCCTCTGTCCATTTCTTAAGTTGTTTCCATTGACTTGATGGATTTATCCTCTAATCCGGATTCTAAGTGTGAAAGAACATCTTGGTCCTTCAAAGAAAAGAAGCCATTGAAATTTGATTTTCTTTTAGCTCGGCATCCTACAGGTTTGAGGAATAAATTATCATTTAATGGTACAATGATTCTGAAATCTAATTGTTAATTAGAGGGGTGTAAGGGATGATTGAATGGTGGTTCATCCCCTTGGTCAAGGGTATTGTACACATGGACGTGTAAACACGATTCAGGAAGCTGCTTCAGCCCTGTGACATCCCTGAGAACCACAGTGCAGGAGGATCTAGGCACACAGCCATCTGCCTCGATCTCCTGGGTTACATGTAGATCCAGGGGTCCTGAGAGTGGCGTCAGAGCAGCTAGCTTTTATCTATTTCTCCCCTTCCTTCTCTCCAGCTTATCTCAAACAGTCCTGACTCTCATATTTTAAAGGCCAATTATAGTTATTTACATGAGCTGCTTGTTCATTATTGCAGAGTAATAATCAGGCATACCATTAAATATCATTTAATCTACCTAATTAAATTTGTTGTACCTTTTGATTGATTAGAACACTAAAGTTAGTTCAGAGTTTGATATTCACCAAATGTGTTAGTCTGCTTACAACTGCCATGTGCCTCATTCCTCTTAGAAGTGTATCTTTGGCCCATCACAAGATTTTAATGAATCAAATCATCATAAATTAAGATAATGTACTCTCTTTTGGATGATCGGGAGGCATATGGGTCCATTTTGGAAATATGCCCATCTGTAATGCTCCCCATGGGAAGTTTCTGGTCACTGGGTCTTCACGTGGCTTGCATAAACCCTAGGTCTATAAAGCTTGGTACCTCTCCTTCTAATTGAGGTAGAAATAAAAGAGGTCAGAGACACTTATTAAAGTTTTGGTTGCATGAAGTCTTCTATGAAGACCATCCATGCATATTGTTCTGGATAGCTCTCTGTTCCTAAGACAACTAGTTACTTTAAGGGCTTGTCAGGAACTGTGAATGGTCTGACATTTTACCTTACCTGCAAACCAATAAGTTAGCCTACCATGGTCTTACAGATGCTGGCAAAAGACACGAGACCCATGGGTCAGA
Organism: Diceros bicornis minor; assembly: GCF_020826845.1. NCBI lineage: Eukaryota > Metazoa > Chordata > Mammalia > Perissodactyla > Rhinocerotidae > Diceros > Diceros bicornis. Next base: position 2,331,160 of record NC_080748.1, read on the forward strand.
GACAAAGGACTTAATGACAGAGCAATGGCACTGGCCCGAGTATCAACATTTGCACTGGTTCACTAAATCTCACTTCCCAAAGGGTGATACACAGTGGGCCAGGAGACATACAGAGGGTTGCAAGAACTCAGAGCTTAAGGAACTCATATCTTTGATAACAGGCAGGAAGTCTGCTGCCCTTTGGCCTGGGGAGGGGTGTTATTTTTATTATAATGGGCAGTAAGCAAGCATGACTTTTGCTGCAGAGGAGGTCACTATTTCTATCTTCCAAGGTTGACAGCTCTACACACTTTCTTGAAAAGATAACCTGGTTTTACTGGCTTTCAAAGATAAGCTTGAATGAGACTTCATCATCATTCCGTTCTGTTACCTTTATTGAGATTGTGCAAATATGCTCTTTTCTCTGTAAAGTTCACTAACTTTATTCATACATAAGGGATGCTTTTGGTTTTATTTATTAAGTTAAAATTTTCTTATTAGAGCAAATGAGGAAACTATTATGGGTTGGATCTGAAGGTATGCTTTTCCAGGAAAAATGTGAAAGAAGATTGGTGCTCACAGAACTTTGCCACAAGGAGTTGATATCAACTTAAATGATTTTAATTTGAACACTGTTTTGTACAACTTTCTTCCATCTTACTTCATCCTCTCTGCTTCCTGTAACTGTCATATGAGAATGGGGCAGTTTCAGGGATTCACTGAACTCATTTACAATATTAAAATGGTTTTTTTCTGTTGTGTGTGTGTTTTTTTTTTATTGAGGTAAAGTTAACATACAACATTAAATTAGTTTCAGCGGTACAACATAATGATTCAGTGTTTGTATAAATGTTGAAATGATCACCACAATAAGTCCAGTTAACATCCGTCCCCATACATAGTTACAATTTTTTTTCTCTTGTGATGAGGACACGGCGTATTTCAAGGTGCAGAAGAATCAACGATGGTGTCATACTTTTCCATATACAACTTGATGAATTTGGACATAAGTATACACCCTTGAGACTGTCACCACCATCAAGGCCACAAACATATTCATCACCTCCCAAAGTTTTCTCTCATCTCCTTTATTACTATTATTCTGTGGTAAGAACTCTTAATATCTACACTATTAGCAAATGTGATGTATGCAATACAGTCTTGTTAGCTGTAAGCACTATGCCATATCCTAGATCTCCAGAACTTATTTATTTTGATTACTGAAACTCTGTATCCTTTGATCATCAGCTCCCCATTTCTCCATCCCCTCAACCCCTGGCAACCACTATTCTAACCTCTGCTTGTATGAGTTTGACTATTTAAGATTCCACATATAAGTGAGTATTTGCCTTTCTCTGTCTGCCTTATTTCGCTTAGCATAATGTCTTCTAAGTCCATCCATGTTGTCAAAAATGGCAGGATCTCCTTCTTTTCTCAAGGTTGACTAATATTCCATTTCTTTATCCATTCATCCATCAGTGACATTTAGGTTACTTCCATATCTTGTCTATCGTGAATTAGCTACAATGAACATTAGAGTGCAGGTATTTCTTTGAGACCCTGAGTTCAATCCTGTGGGCATATACCAGAAGTGGGATTGCTGGATCATATGCTAGTTTTCATTTTTGGAGTAAGCTCCATACTGTTTTCCATAATGGTTGTACTAGTTTACATTCCCACAAGGGTTCCTTTTCTCCACATCCTCACCAACATTTGCCATCTTTAGTTTTTTTGATAATGGGCATCTTAACAGGTGTGAAGTGACAGCTCATTGTGGTTTTGATTTGCATTCCCTGATGATTAGTGATGCTGAACACCAGGACATCTAGTAACTCCTTTCAATCTTACAAAAGCGTTGCAAAAACTTGCACCTAGTCACACAGGTGAATCCCTGCCAGGTGTGCTCGCAGGTGGTCTGCACTCCAGGTCCCATGCCCACTCCTGCCGGTCTTCAGATTTGGCAGAGATGATTCCAGGAGCTGATCTGCGCATTCCACAGCTCCACTGCCAACAATTTCCGGCGACTGAGGAAGGTATCAGGAAGGAGGAAAGGGCAGTGAAGAGCACAGGAGAGAGACTGGTGGTAGCACTGAAGGCGGACAGACTTGCTAGTGAGGCAGAGAAAGTGAGGGGCCAAGAAGGCCATCTTGACAGCAGACGAAATGGAGCAGGCACCTCAGTGAGGTCTCTTGGCAGCGTCCATAATGTTTCCTTGCTTTGAGCTCTTGAAACTTTGAAATATACCAATATGTTTCTTTTATTAAACTCTGCTGCGTGACAGAAAATATAGACAGTGGTTTCTTTCTGAGGTGAGAGGTTGAGTTTCAGGTGAGGAGAGAAAGATCTTCCTTTTTCATGCTGTTCTCTCATTTTTCTTTACTATGTATGTTATTTATTTGTACTTTCAAGTCATCAGCGAGTTATCAACGTCACGGGATGATTCAGTTTTGCTCCATACAGTCACAGTAAAACCTACTTAAAGTGGATTATTCTTTTTGTGTAATATTCCAATAGATTCCAAAATATTATTTCAAAAGCACTTCAATGTCTATGTTCTCAAATTAGATATTTACTTTTGGTCTCCATTTTTGTGTTCCTTCTTGCATGCTACTTCAGAGTTGCATCTAAGGAAATACCAGATTTCCCTCAGTTTTTTAGATCCATATGTGTTGGAAATTTGATTCATGAAGATGGACATGGCAGCTGGGGGATCATGCTATTATCAAAAGAGACCATTTCGGCATCAGTAATCTGACAAGAACTCACTGCTTGTTGAGATTTAATTGACTATTTGAGGGATCCAGCTTTCGCTGTTGGCACTTCTCTTTCTCTTTGGAGGCGAAGTATTGCCTTCCCAGTCTTTTCATTACCAAACCACTTTCCTGGGTGGCTGTGCCATGTCAGGAAGGGCCTGGGATGTTGGGAACCAGGAATCATCCTCAGCTTCTAGCTGTCCTAAGAAGGCTTCCCTGGCAGAGTCCAGCCTGTGTGTCTGGGTGACACTTGCAGCCATCAGACAGGAGGCGATAACTCACAAGTGCCAAGTGATTCATCTGGCCCTTGTCTTACAGGGTGTTTCCAAGGGATGAGGTTCAAAATGCCACTTGGTAACCCTTTGAAAGCTCTTGTCGTGGGGTGGGTTCTCGGTGTGAGCTCAGAGCAGTGTCTATTCACCACCAGATGGGAAGCATTTCAGTATTTTAATTGGTAAGGCTGTGTTCATACACCACCATGGATCATCAGTTCCGTGGCATTTCCTGCTGGACCACCCCACACCCCTGTCATGCCTCATCTTTCAAAGCTCCAAACAGGGTTCACACCCCATCAGGTGGTTGTAATGTAACCACAGCACAAGACTGGGGAAAAAAACACAACCACCCAGGGGGGACACACTTTAATGGCTCGGGCCCAATTGCCCCATTTGGACAAGTTGGCAACATCAACACTGAGTGTGTAAACTGGAGGACTGTCCAAGACCATGGACCTCAGAATGACATGGCCTCAGAAGTCACCTTGGACAGCAAGGGACAGTGTGGGGTCACTCACTGGTCAGGATTATGGTCCCTTATCCTGGTAAAGTAGAGCTCACCCGGGATCCATCAGCCCAAGCCAGGGAGGAGCCTTCTAGGGAATTTCTGCCCTAAAGTGAATGGCATAAGGAAGGCAGGTGTGCTGGAAATCCTGGTTCACAGAGAGCGGTCGTTTTTATGGAATGAGGCCCAGTGGTAGCCTTAAAGCTGCATCACAAATCTTTCCCATTGGATACAAAACAAGCGGGAAACAGAATTAACAGTCCTGGACAAGGATCCCAGCAAGATTCAATTCTAGGTCAGTAGTGAACATGGAGGCACTAGAGGGGTCTCAGGAGGGAAAGTCCTGTCTGCCTTTAGTCCATTTGCAAATCACCTTTTCAGGCCTTGTCCTCTCCATGTGCATGTTTTGATCTTTTTACATTGTTTTCCCCACTTAGAGCTGATGCAATTCCAGAGATTGAGCTAGAAAACTACAAGTTCCTAAAATTTGGTCAAAAGAAACCTCAACAAGAGAAGCAGAAAACATTCTCTCTTCCTCCAGAATGTAGAAAGGCACCCCCTGCCTATGGCACGACCTGGTCCTGGGTAGTGCTGTTTTAAAGACACCCACATTTCAGTGGTTGTTGCTTTGCCTGTGAAAGTACCATCAACCTTTAAATCCCAAGAGAATGGGAGGGGGGCCGTGTCCGCCCCTGGAGCAGCTGAATGATACTGAAATGAACTTGTCCTAGGAGTTAGGGGGAATTGGGAGTGACGTCACTAGCCAAAAAAGGGGCTGGCCTTTCTCCCTTCTCCAACAGACAATAAGTTGATGACTCAGAAGAGTTCCTGATTCAAGGAGAAATGTGAGATTCTGTGTCTCACTCACATGCCTACAGAAAGCGAGAGAACCACACCACAACTCCCAAGCTGTGAAGGAAACAGGACTTTAATATAATATTCAAATATGTCATTTATTATTTACAACAAATAACCACTGACCCTCCCCAATGGGTGAGTAGGTGCTGAGGTAGAGATGTCAGGGAGCTGGGATGGGGTCGTCCCTTCTCTCTTGGGCTTCAGGGGACCCCAGGAATCAGCTTACAATGCTCCCCTTCCCATCAAGTGGGAGGAGCTGGCCTGGTGCATCACAAGCATCCCAACTGTGTCCCCGCTGCTGAGGATGGGGCTGTGATCGGCCACTGATACGGGGTTCGGGGTTGGGGCCTGGGGGCTGAGTAGAAGAGTCGGGTTATCTTCTGCGGCCTCCCTCTGAATCATGGCTCCCCACCCTGTCCCCACTGCACTGGGTGCTTCAGACCCTGTGCTCAGTGCTGTCAGCCACCAGTACCCCATTCGTCCCTGCCACGTGAGCCGTCATTTAGTATCACCTATTTCACAGAGAGGGAAACGGAGTCTCAGGAAGCTGAAGAGAGTCACCCCAGTCACAGGACTGGTCAATAGTGGAGCTGGGATCCCAGTGGCAGCTATCCGACTCCCCAAGGCCACGCTTAGCCCGAAGACTTACTGAACCCCCAGGAGTCAGTCACCCCGGCCCAGACACTCACTCACCCCAGACCTTGATGATGGCCGGTTCTTCTTGGCCTTGCGTATTTTCTAGGGCTCTGGCTGGCAGGACAGTTTGTAGCTACAGGACAGAGAGGCACCTGTGAGCCTACCAGGAACCACACCTCAGGTATCCCCCTACTGCCTGCTCAGCAGCTGGAGTCTGGGTGTCCCAGAGGTCACCATGTAATAAGGCCGGGGGATGAGTGGGGGACCATGGAGACAAGCTCTCTGGACTGACCAACAGGGAGAGTCCACCCCTGCCCTCACCCAACTCCTGCTCGGCCTCACCTCTCATTCTCGTTGAGCAACTGCATGTCCTGGAGCCAGGCCGCAAATCGCTCCCTCGGGTTCTAGGTTGTAATTCTTGGCAGCCTCCTGGAGCAGCAGGATCTTCCTCATGACTCGGTATTCCTGGGACCAGAGGAAAGGAGAGGATGCAGACAGGGCCTGGGTGGGGGATGCTGCAGGGGCCTTGTTGGAGGTGAGGGGTGGGGCAGGGGACCAGTCCTGGAAACCATCCTTCCCTCCAGTTCCATCCAGGCTCTACCAGTTATCAGAATGGGAATAATCAGCCCCTCCTCCAGGAAGATATCCTTGATGCCATCCTCCCCTCAACCCACCCGCCAATTGGATGGGTCTCCCACTTCTCTGTTATCAAACTCTTCCACTCAATGTAAGATACAGGGGGTGAAGCCAGGGACTGTTCTGCCCAGAAGGTCTCTGATTTCCACCTCTTTCCCCTCCCCTGCAGGGAGTGCCACAGCTGCTCCTCAGTCCTCTTCTCAAGGTTGATCTCATTCCCCTGGAAGGTAGACAGCCAAAGTCCATCAGACAGAGCCCCCAGCCTGACTAGCCCCTATGCCCACCCCTTCTCATGTTGCACTAATGCCAGGTCCCCAGAGGGGGCCGGGCACGCAGAGAAAAGAGGACTTGGACCTAGGCCGGGCTCTGGGCTCCAGAGTAGGAGGACATGGGGGTGAGACTGAGGGACCTGGCAGCACAACTCTCTGATGACAGACTTGGAAGCTGAGGCCTCAGGCAGAGGGGACTGCTCAGCCACATATGTGCTGCCTGACTTGGGGGGACCCGACTTCTCTCTCCCTTCATGGACAGCATAGGAGTTGGAGGCTGAGTCCAGCTCAGATAAAACCTCACGCAGCTGTGCCATCAGGCAGCTCTGAGCTTCCCCAGCCTGAGGAACTGGAATGGGTGTCTCTGGCAAAGCCTCTTTTCACTCATCCCTAAGAAGAGCCTGATGCCCCATCTCCCAGGGGCAGCTGCGAGGCTCTCATGACAGGAGATGTGCCAAGTGCTGAGAACTCAGAGCTCAGTTTGGGGGCTCCCGCATCCCAAGGCTCAGAATCCTGGTCCTTCCTGCCTAGTCCTCAGGTTCACCCACCTCGAGATAGTCAACCATCGCCAGTTGCAGCATCAGCAGGTCACTGAGCAGATTGCCAAGATAGGGGAAGACACCCTGTGACATCGGGGTGCGGGTGGGATGAGCCCTTGCTCTCAAGTAGAGCCCATGTAGACCCTCTCCTGAAAAGTCCCCACCCTCAGCCACCTGGCCCACCACAGGGTTCCCACGAGGAGCAGCCTAGGATCCTCAGCAGCCTCCCCTCAATTCTTCCTCCCTTCACACCCCAAGAACACCACACTCCTCCTCCCAGGGCCGGCTCCTGGCAAATCACATGGTGTGCCTTCCCTGGCCCTCCCCAAAACAACCCATCCTGCACCAGCTCTTCCAGGCCCTCCTCTTGGTCACTTCTACTGGGGGATTTGGGCACTGTGGCACCAAGAGGAAGGGCCCTCCTCTCTTGATTTGAGGCCTCCAGCTGGGAGCGCAGAGCCCCTCCCCCACAGGCACACTCACCTGCTGCTGCTCCTGCTTCTCCTGCACTCTCTGGGGGTTGCTCTCTGGGGGGGCAACCGTGAAGGGCCCCTCCTGTCAGGGTCGAGGACAGTGTCAGCGAGGCAATACTCCCCTCACCCCATTTCTCTCCAGCACCACTGGCCTCCGACACTGGACATCTGACTTGAGTCAACTGGTATCAATGTCATTCCATCCTCCAAGGTCTTGTGATTCCAGAACAAGCCCAGCTCCAACTCTCACTCTGGGTGTGAGCTTGGGCTCGTGGCCTGGCCTCCTTGAGCCTGTTTCCTCATCTGGAAAGTGTGAGAACTCCAGCTACCACACAGGTTCTTATGAGGACTCACTGTCACAAGACTGTCATCCTTGTTCTGGCCCTCACCCCTCCAGGTGGAGCAGGCAGAAAGCTCCCACATTCCTTTCCTCCCTCTTACCTCAACACCACCCTGTGAGACCTGCACAACACAATCACCGTCCCTCCATTTCCCTGATGAGGAGACAAAGGCCCAAACATGGGCAGAGGTGCTCAGGGGCCCACAGAGGAGAGGCCACTTGCCCCTCTCAGCCAGAGGCCCTGTTCCAACATCCTCACCTAACCCCAGCCCCACCACTGAAAACAGTCCTGTCCCCTGAGCTCTCAAAGCTTGGTCCTGGGCTGAGTCATGGATGGAGAGGACGGGGTGTCTTGGGAGTCTGGTTGAGTGGCTCCTGCCTGCCCCAGTCCCGTGGAGTGTCTGGGCCCCAGGCTGGGCCAGAGGCCAAGCCAAAGCCTTCTCCTCCCCAAGGAACACCTCAGGACATTCCCCTGCACTGAATCCTTTTTTTTTTTTTTGTGAGGAGATCAGCCTTGTGCTAACATCTGCCAATCCTCCTCTTTTTTTGCTGAGGAAGACTGGCCCAGGGCTAACATCCATGCCCATCTTCCTCCACTTTATATGGGATGCTGCCACATCATAGGTCGACAAGCGGTGCGTCGGTGCGTGCCTGGGACCCGAACCGGTGAACCCTCAGCCGCTGCAGCGGAGTGCGCGCACTTAACCGCTTGCGCCACGGGGCAGGCCCCTGAACTCTTTCTTTATCCACTCAGGAACTGGACCCCCAAGGTGCCACCTCTGATCAACAGGGAAGGGGATGACAGGACATTTTGATTCCCTGTTTACATGAGGCTCCTAACTTCCTTTCAGCAGGGTTCACTAAGAATCCATCAGTTGCCTAGATGCTTCTCATAAGCCACCGGGGGCATATGTCATTGCCAACCAGGCACTCAGGTTAGACTCCTGTGGTTCACTCAAGTGACTGCTCTAGGGGTCCAGAGGGGAGTCCCAGAATGCACACACATCTGCCACCTAAGGATGAGCAGCCTGTTTGTGCACCTGGGCCATGGGAATCCTCTGCCACGCACATCCCTGGGGCAAGCAGGCTGCAGCCCCTTGGAGATGTGGTGAAGATAGAAGGAGCAGCAGGGTCCTGGCTTCCTGAGGATAGTTTTAGGCTGAGGGCTAAACCCACACCAACCACCCAACAGCCTGGAAGAAGCTACATCCAGCAGGATGGACATACATGGAAGCCAGAGACCTGTTGATGGCGCCAGCTCGGCAACTCCTCCTGGAACAGCCCAGCCAACACCATTGTGTCCCATGACCAGGGCCTCCCGCCCACAAACGGCACCCCACCTGCCCATGGGCAGAACAGATCCCTCTGCTTGTTAATCTGGATGAGATAGACGGGAATGTTTCAGAGAAAGTTCAAGGGAGAAACTATCAAAACCACAGCCTGCCCAGCATCCCTCCTCCGCACCCCTCCTCTCTTTCCAGACCCCCAGCCTCCACTCTACCTGGATCATCAGGTCTCTGCTCAAGGACTTGTCTTGACTATTGAGTTCCTTAAGATTATCAGGGTTCTCTCTCAGGGGAGGGGAAAGAATGAGGGATAAATTTAGGAATAATGTGAGGGGTCTGAATGCAAATCCCTTTTCTCTGCAAACCCGAGAGATTCAAACTGCCTGGAGGAGTCCTCTCACTGGGCTCCTCTGAGCGCTAAGGTCTCATGGGACTGGGAGGGGGCTCTCCTGTTGGTCACTGGGGTCTCCACTCCCCAGCTCTACAGAGCAGCTCTGTTTTGACTGCTTTGAGTTTCAACTGGGCATAGAGTTCTGTTGCTATAAACACTTGAAAATCTCCAATGTGGCTCAACTGAGTACCCGACACTCAGGGAAGCCAAGTCCTGAAGCAGAACTGGTGACTAAGGACCCGGGAGGCTTAGAGACCCCCTGCCGAGGCCCAGGCCCTGTCCCCAGCATTTGCTGCCTCCCAGGAGTTCCCAGCTGACTGAGGGGCCAATGGCAGACACACAGGAGATCCCCCATCCACCCTGGTCCTCCTATGGAGAGAGGCCTACCCACCGGGAAACTTCCCCCGTGTGTTCTTCAGGTGGCTTGTGGAGGTTTTCTGCAGAGCAGAGATGACAGTGCGGGGCGAGGAGAAGTTTTTCAGGATCTCGCACTCCTGGGGAAGGGAAGAGAATGAGCTGTGAGGTGGGGCACTGTAGCCCCGCTTGCTCTAGCTTCAGTTCCCTTCTATTTAAATCTCCCCTCCTGGATGAGACAGATGCTCAGGGAGTCCCAGAAGGGCACATTTAGGACCCAAAGAGTAACACTCACAGGGAGCAGGATTTTAGCTCAACCCAGGGAAGGAGCCAGGTAGGAAGTGAGCATCCTCTCACTGGGACCTGGAGTTAAAGTCAGCGGGCCCCTGGCAGGAAGGGTCTAGGGACTGTACAGGGGCTTAGACCACACACTGCAATCCTGGGAGCTGATAAAGGTGGAGAGGCAGTTCCCAAGACTTCAGAGAGGGGCTCCACTGGGCCTCCCACAGCACACCTGGGCCACCTGGATCCAGCACTCCACCACCCTCGCCCTGTCCTGGGCTGTCATGCTTGGGTCCCCGAGGCAGGGGGTGATGACGAAGCTGGCCACCCTTCTGACGTGGTCGATGGTGGCCTGGACGGTGGGTGTCTGGTGTTCATTTCGGGCTTGCTCCTCTTGCCCCAGGTGGATCCCAGGCACGGAGAGGGCATCACCTTCCGGAAGAGGTCCTGGAGAACAGGGGGAGTGTCACCGTGCCCTGCCACATCCCAGGTCTGTGTCTATAGCCCCCAAAGTCCCACACAGGAGTCACAGTTTAGAGCTGGAGCTCAGAAAGCTCAGGATGTGGCCTGAGCCTTGTGACAGTCCCTGGCTTTTCTTCTCTGTCCCCCGAGGACACCCAGCACAGGAGGACCCAGGACCCAATACTGGCAGGGAAGGGAGAGGGGCTTTTGACCCAGCCCGTCCTGGCTAACTCCAAGCTCCAGACGGTGGCTCAACTCGGTTCATCCTAAGGGGGCATCTTCCAATACCCTGATCCCCCCTCTGGTCCCACTCCACATTCTGATGCGCATCCCCACGTGGCAGCTACAACCACAGGCCTTGTCTGTCTCCCTTGTAGTGAAATACACATCAGATGTCTAATAAGTCCTGAGGCTGTTGAGCCTCCTGAGCAGCGGTTGGGCCACCAGGGACCAGGCTGTACACAGTGAGCCCCTCCCTGCACAGATGAGCCAGGGCCCACCCAGCTTTCCGTCTCTTCTACCTCATGGAGTTGGCACAGTCACTCTGTGCAGCAGGTCCTCTTAATGTCCATCTCCACGGTCTGCAGGTGGACAGCAAAGGCTTGGGTGTTCAGAAAGTTGCCCAGGTCTTATGGTTGGTAAAGAGTGGAGCCTGGATTTGGGCCCAGATCATAGGAGTCTGGATCAGGTCTGGGGCAACGATAGCAGAGGGAAGGCCTGCCCCACTCTGCCCTGAAAGCCCAGCTGCTCACCGCATCCATCATGGTCAACTGCTCCACCACCAGCTTAGGAGGGAAGGCCATGAGATTAAGCTTCTCACGCTCCTTAAGAGCCACAGGTGGAGATGGACTTCTCACTAGAAATGATGGTCCAGGTGACTCCAGCTCAGCAGCTCCCACTCCTGCTGGAGCCCATGTTGGCCCTTGCTCCAGCTCCAACACTGCTGATGGAGGGGACACTGGCTCCAGTGCTAGAGGGGGTGGTGTCAACAGAGCTGGATTCAGCTCTACCTCCACCACTGCCCACTGCTCTGCTTCTGCTGCTGGCTGGAGCTCCGTAGCTGGCGCTGGAGCGGGATAAAGAGAAAAGTTCACCCACATAGCTGACTTTCCATGTGTCCTTCTAAACACAGGAAAGATCCCCCTCCATTCCAGGAATACCCCCCCTGCAGTCCCCCTTACCCTCTGGCTCTGCCTCAGTGGCCTCCAGAAGCTCACACCGGACAAGGGTAAGAGGGTCACGGCAGCTCATCTCCTAACCAGGCAAGGTGACATTCATGTACATCCCCTTTAGCTTGAAAAAGGGACAGCCCCAGTCTGGTTCCGCCCTAGTTCTAGTCCAACCCCGTCATGTCAAGCTTCTGAGTGTGGAGACCCTCTGCTCCTGCTCTCTTCTCAGAGCAGTACTGGAAAGTGTGGGTGGCCTCATGTACCTGCCCCCTTCTCAGAGCAGTACTGGAAAGTGTGGGTGGCCTCATGTACCTGCCCCTTGTCTAGTGAGTTGGTGGAGTTGAAACCATTGGGCAGCTACCCGACAACCTCCTGAGTGGAGTTCTGCAAAGACTGCCTAGGAGCTTGGCCAGAAGGAATCAGGGGTTGCCTGCACACTGCCACTGGGGCCAACCGCCAAGAGAAAGTCTGCTCCTCAGTTCAGGCACAGAGGGGCATCCCTGCAAAGAACTCTGGTCAGGGAGGGAAGGAGATGAATCCTCTAGTGCTTGGTAACATATGATTAGAGGAGCTCACCTTCTCATGCTGCCAGGCATGGCCTGGGGTATGAACATGACAGACTCACCAGGTTTCCAACACCTAACAACCAGCTCCTGCTCAGGAATGACCCGCCCCTTATGTCCTGCCTTCTCCCCTCCTCACAGACACATGCACACACACACACACACACACACACACACACACACACACAAAGAGGGGCAAGGGGTGTGGGGCTGATCAGGTGGGATCACAGCTGTGCCCTGGCCTGCACTAGCTTTTCCTGGGCTGTCCCGTGTTACCTTTCACTGCCTCCTGCCAGACGCCCAGAGGCGTCAAGCATGAGGGCTGAGCCAACATCGCCAACTACCAAAAAGATTCTCTTTCTGGGATTTTTTGAGCCCAGATCCTCCAAAAGTTGGGAAACAACAACAAAACATCTTTGCTTGTTGACTGTCTCCAATCAAGTGAGCTGGATGGGGCACTGTGGGTGCCTGGTTACCAGAGTTCTAAGATCTGTTGAGGTCTATGACCCCACGTCATCTCTTGAACTGTACACAATGAGCCCACATAGCCCTACCCACAGCTCCCTGGAAACCTAACTAGGGACCTAGCTTTGAGGAGACAGAGATGAATGCAGACCTCCTTTTCCTTACTATTTCTTCATCCTGGGATAGTCCCTGTGCCTCTCAGGTCCTCCCCAGTCTCTAAACCTGCACCATGGGAATCAGGCTAGAATCTACTTCCTAGGGACCTCACCCGGTGTATATGAGATAATATCTATTACCCCTGTGGGCTGGTGTCACATGTACCTAAGGCACAAACTTAGAGATGGAAGAATAACAAGGAGGGGTGGGATCTAGTACAGAACACCACTCAAAACAGGCCTGGGCTCCAAGAATGTGATATTGGGACAGTCACTTCCAACTTAGCCTCATTTTCAGGTCAAGACCATGAGGGGGTTGCAACTAATGGAAATTCAGATATTGCCATCCTGTGGCATAAAGCCATTCAATTGTTTCCTGTTTTATGGAGAATGAGACCGAAGTGCCTCATCTTGGCCTATGAGGTGGGCAGCCTCCACAGTGGTACCCAGTAAGCCCCACCCATGTTATACACATCCCTGTGGAACCACAAAGTGGTTAGTAACTGGCTTGTGAACATAATAAGAGCCAAAGTGATGGGATGTCTTTTCTAAACTTTAACTAAAAAGGTCTCTCACTTTCTCTTACTCCCTCTCTCATGTGCCATCTCTCTCTCTCTCTCACTCTGTCAAATCCCTGGAAGTGAGAAATCAAATACCGGTGTATTGGGGCTGCCCAATGTGGAGGCACATTGAGGAGAGATGCAAGGGAGTGCCTGGGCCAACAGACAGAAAGGAACTCAGGCTCTCAATACAAAATGAATCCTGAAGGCTGAGAGTGAACTTGTGGGCCAGTCCTCCCCTAGTCGAGCCTCAGTTCAGGCCACAGTCCCAATCTGTTAAACTCACTGAGACAGAGGCACCCAGCTAAAACATGCCTGATTGTTGATCCACAAAAATTGTGAGATTGTCAACATTTGTTGTTTTGAAATGCAAGGTTAGGGGCAATGAAGTCAGAGAGGGAAAGGTAACGAACACAGCCTACCAGGCCCTGGCCCTACCTTCCACCCTAGCTCCTGTTCTCTTCTCCCAGCCTCCCTCCAGTTGCATTGGCCACCTTTCTAACCTCCTCTGGCCAAACTCACTTCTGCCTGTGAGACTCAGGACCAGTGGTGCCATCTCCCTGACACACTGCTCCCAGACTTGTGCAGGGCTGACTACCTCTTGACATTCTGGTCCCAGAAAATGTCACCCTAGAGAGGTCTTTCAGACCCTCCTACCCAGTGACGCCCAGCCCTCCCTCACAGCCCCCTGCTGTGTTTCTCTACAGCACTTGCTCTTTTCTTTCTCATGTCTTTGCTTTTGTCCATTTCCCTTCTAGACTGTGAGCTCCTGGCAGGCAGGGACAACTTGGTCATTTTCATCCTTCACTTCAGCCCACCAGGGCACCTGGCACAGGGTGAGTGCTCAGGGCACAGCTGCTGAATGAGTACATGGGTAGATCTTGCACCCCGCCCCCTGCTTTTGACCAACTTTCATTGTGGAGATGAACAGTAGTAATAGGAGGTACAAGTTGTTTCTGAGGCAGGAGGACAGCCAGAAATACCTCTGGTTGACTCTTCGCTGCTCCAGGAGCTCAAGAAAAGTTCAGTGGACACCAAGTAAATTCCAGCATTACAGCAGAATGACTTGATATATATATATTATGTAATGGTTACCAAAATAAGTTTAGTTAACATCAATCACCAAACAGAAAAAAAAAGATTGTTTCCTGATGATGAGACGTTTTAGGATCTACTCTCTTAGCAAGTTTCAAATATACCACACAGCAATGTTAACTTAGTGCTGTATATCAAGTATATCTCAATACAACTGAAAAAAAATAAAAACAAAAACTCACTGGCCACCACTGACACAAGAGGCTGCCCGCCCCCTCGTGGTCAGAACTATCACTGCTGCCCAGGCAGGAACTCCAAACAGAAAGGAATCTTTCTTCAGGTGTCCTCAAGGCAGAGGCTCTCCAGGGCCCCAGAGGTAAAGCATCAGGACCTGTCAGCTTCGAGGGAGTGGGAGGAATCTCGGGAGCCTACCGTGCCCCACCCTTGCTGTTCCCCACCAGGTGTCCTCTTCACTCCTAAGGCATCCTAACTGCAGCCATGACAATGATTCCCCCTACTTCCAGATGAGGACCGCAAGCGTCTAACAAGGATTAGTCTTCCCCCTGGACTCTGGACTTGGTGTCCAGTGCTCTGGCATCTTCTTCCTTATCCTCAGTTCTCATCCACCCAAGCCCCCTAGCCTCCTCAGTTCTAAAGGATCTCCAGGGGCTAGAAATCATTTTCTCAGGGTTTCAGAGCACAGTAGGTCATCAACAGAGAACCTAGTCCAACAGACATGTTGTGAGTGCATGGAACACTTGGAGCCACCCGCTGGATGCACTCCACTTTATACAGGAGGACCCTCACTGAGATCTTCTCTCCTGTTCCCAATGCCTACACAAAGGGAGGATGGGCTCATCACAGTTCTGGGTGCCCACAGAGGTGGACTGCAGGACCCCAGTCCTGTGATCCCCAGGCTGGGCCAGGGATGGATCTGGAACAGGTAGGATCTGGAACAACCTAGGAACCTTAGGGATTCCTCTTCCCATCTCTGGGCCCCTGTGCACGAATCTAGGAGAACGGATGCTACTGCCCCGTGGGAGAGCTGCCTCCAACCTCTCTCCCTCATGCCTCTTGTCACTTCCCCGGTGTCAGCTCTTTCTTGATTGCACCTCAGTGTTCTCCATATGAGAAGTCAAGTGTGAGGGAGTGTGCCTGTGCAGGTGTGATGATGAGGAGAGGAAAATGACCCCATATGGAAAAGGGTGGGCCGCAATCCTCTAGGATCTTAACGCCACTCATTGCCAAAGGAAACCTGAGGGAAGGGGTGGAGCCTTGGCCAAGTAAGCTGGAGCTCTCTCTAGTCTTCAGGACTCTGACGACCTCCTGTGGTCTGGGACAGTACCTGCCTCTTTCTGGGCTAGTTTCCCAACTGTACAGTGAGGGGTAAGATGTGCAACAGCACAAGCTTGTGCTCGGCCAGGACAAGTCATCAGGCCCCATAGATACATTAAGTATGTTTTAATGTGTATTGACGTGTATTGAAGATATTAATATTGCTGTGCAATCATCACGATCCATCTTCAGAACACTTCTCATCTTACAAAACTGAAACTCTATACCCATTCATGAATAATACCCCATTCCCCCTCCTCCCACCCACTGGCAAACACCATTCTACTTTCTGTCTCTCTGAATCTGGTGATTTCAGGAAGCTCTAGAAGGGAAATCACACAAGGTTGTATTTTTGTGACTAGCTTATTTCATTTAGAGTAATATCTTGAAGGTTCATCCATGGTGTGCCGTATATTAGACTTTCCTTCCTTTTTCAAGGATGAATAATATGCCATTGTATGTATATAGCACATTTTGCTCATCCATACATCCCTGGACAGATACCATAGCAAGGCCCACAACCAAGCCCAAAATAAAATGGGGCCCCAGCCAGATTTTTCTCAACAGTACCCTGGAGACTACTTTCTTAAGCCATACCCCATATGATATTTACTAAGGATCTAATCTTGGGCCGAGAGTTGCTTTTCAGAAACTCCATTTCTCTTCCTTAAGCAAATTTCAACTACTTTGAGCCAATGAGACAACAAGACGGCTTGCAAGACTCAAACTGCAACTGCATAAGTGACTGGAGGATGAACTGGGGGACCAAGAACTCCCCTGCCAACCATGTTAAGGACACCATCTTTTGAACGTGGGATGTGTGACAGAACACGAAAATCTGTGCTTGCACAAAATGCCTAGGACTGCTCCCAAACTTACTGCACCCGCTCCTTTGCACTTTTCAAGCCCTTTTCAACAGCCCATTGGGGAGAAAGATTTAAACTTCGTCTCTTTGCTGGCCAACCTCGTAATGAAGCTTTTTCCCCTTCTACAAGAGCGGGTATCCTGTTTGGCTAATGGGTGCATTGGGCTGTAAGCCCTTCCTTGATTACAATACTTGTGTGGCTTCCATGTTTTAGCTATTATGAATAATGATGCCATGAACATGAGTGTTGAAATATGTCTTTGAGAACATGCTTTCAACTCCTTGGTGGGGTATACACCCAGAATAGGAATTGCTGGGTCCTATATAATTATATTTTTAATTTTTTTTAGGAATTGTTATACTGATTTCTACAGCAACTATATATTCCCACCACAGTACACAAGGGTATCAACTTCTCCACATCTTGGCCAACAGTGGTTCTATTCTTTTTCTTCTTCTTTTTTTTTTTCTTTTTGATAGATGCCATCCTAATGAATGTGAAGTGGTCTCTCACTGTGTTTCTGATTTGCATGTCCCTAATGATTACTGATGATGAGCATCTTTTCATATGCTTATTGGTTATTTGCATATCTTCTTTGAGCAAATGTCTACTCATATACTTTGTTCAATTTTGATTTGATTTTTTGTTTTTTGTTGTTGACTTTAGTTCTCCTCTATGTATTCTGGATATTAAGCCTTTGTCAGATACATGGTTTGCAAATGTGGTCTCCCATCCTATGGGTTGTGCTTTTACTCTGTTGATAATGGCTTTTGAGGCACAAAACTTTTTAATATCCATGAAGTCCAGCATACATATTTTCCTATTTTATTGGCTGCTCTTGGGTGTCAGAACCATGAAATCATTACCAAATCCTATCTTGTCAAGTTTTACCTTATGTTTTCTTCTAAGGGTATTAGAGCATTAGCTCTTACACTTAGGTATTTGATTCACTGGGAATCAAGTTATGTATACAGTGTTAGGTAAATGTCCAAGTTGATTCCTTTGCATGTAGATATCCACTATTTCCAGCACAACTTGTTGAAAGACTTTTCCCCATTTAATAATCTTGGCACCCTTGTCAAACATCATTTGATCACATGGGTGAGGGTTAATTTCTGGGCTCTCAATTCTGTTTCCATTGCTCAATATGGCTGTCTTTATGCCATGACAATGCTGTTTTGATACTGTAGATTTATAGTAAATTTTCAATCAGGAAGAATCAGTCCTCCAACTTAGTATCTCCTTTCAAGATTATTTTTGGTATCTGGGCTTATTTGAGATTCCATAAGAATCTTAGGATGGGTTTTTTTCTATTTCAGCACAAAATGCCCTTGGGATTTTGATAAGGACTGCATTGCATTTGTTGATCTCTTTGGATAATGTTGACACCGTCACAATAAGGAGTGTTCCAATCCACGGTGATCGGATGTCTTTCATTTCTAATAGTGCCGGATGGCTGTTGAGGTTGAGGGGGCGGCACTCCTCGAGGTAGTCGTGCAGAAACCCACAGTTCCTCCTCACTGTGGCTTCACCATTTCCTTAGAACCCATCGAAAGTCAACAGAGGGCAAAATGCATGTAAAATGCACGCAGGAAGTTTTCAAAGATTGGATGTGCATGGAGCACACATTTCTTCCACTCCTCTCCATTAGCAAGAACCACGGACTGAAGCAGCAGACCCTAACACATGGAGACTGCAGACTCACCCAGCAGACCCCAACAAACGGGGACTGTGGACTAACTGAGGGCCAGGGACTCGGGTTCCTGGCAGAACCATCTGGCAGCTCAAGCTGAACCACTAAGCCTTTGCCTGGCACTGCTGACTAACCAAGTGCTAAGACTGATGCTCTCTTAGAGCATCCTGTCAGTCTAGACTGACCCACTGACCCTGGACTGGAAAGCCACTTAGATCAGGAGCTCAAGGCAAACAGAGTGGATCTCAGATCCAAGAGAAACTTACCCACAGCCCTCAGAAACAGTGAAAAAGATGGAGAACTCAAAGGTTTTGCGGGTACCAATGACTGTTTCTCATCCTCGAAGCCATCAGGCATCTCCTTTGGATCCCACTGCTGCCACCAAACTGGTACAAAACAAAATAAAATTCAGTAAATTTTAAACATCTTATTGGCTTTATTCAACAGTTCATGAATCAGGCAGCATCCAGTCTAGCAGAGAGAAAGGACTTCCAAGGAGTTCTACAAAATGAAGGATTTTATAGGCAGAAGGGAGCAAGAACAAGGCAGTTACACTAGATAAAAAAGCGGGTTGGTTACTGCAAGGTTACTTTCCTTTAGAGGATGGCAGGGCTCTATCAGGAAGATGACCTACCTGCTGCGCATGAGGTGATTCCTGATTGACTGGTTTAAGATTCTATTCCTGGGAGGGCCAAAAGTCTAATTAAGTCTCGACTTGTTTATGTGAGGCATAGCCTAAGCGGCTCCATTTGGGTCTGGTGTCTTGTTTTAAACACATGACTTCTGCTGGTCCCTGCTTTCCCCAGTTACACCCCGGCTGTCCCTTCACTGACCATTGTTGGTCACACACCCACTGCACCTGCCTCCAGTCCTTCCCCTTCAACACCGTAATCTCACACACAGCTCCTCCCGACACTATCATGACGTCTCCCACCACACGTCGCCTATACTTTCCACACTGCCATCAAGATGCTTCACAAACACCACAACCATTTATGTCCAACGGGCTGAGAGGTCTGCCCGTGCACTGGGAATCAGGAGTCGCAGGGTCTGTCACTTGGCCTCCAATCACCTATTGTACCCCAGCTGAAGGGCTTACCCTGCGGAGACACTCAGTTGTACCCAACTCAATCGCACAACAACATCTTTGCCCCAGGCTTCCTTCAAGATGCTCCACCCACTTTCTGCCCCAACTGCTCCTTGAGGAGTCTTCTTGGGGTAGCCTTCGAGGCCACCTTGGTGATTTTGTGCTCAGGCCCAAACAGCTCTTGGCCGACAAACACTTTAACCATACCCCTTGAAATCATATAGCATAGGTAACTAGTGAATGGGTGCAAATTACTGGTTTTACTTCCAAAGGCCGTAATGAATATTTCACACCACGAACATTCACTTTTGGGTTTTACTGTAGGCTGATATCACAAGGATCTCACCCAGTGAGGTTCTCTCTTCCCCAGCCCTCTGAGCAGATTTCTCCTGTATTGCTCCTCCTGTATTGCTATATTCTGCAATACATCATTGTCTCTATCTCAGCCTGCTTCCCTCAGGTTGCAGGTCCCCTGAGGTTCCTGCCCTGACTGGCTACCACCAACCCATAGAGACACTGTCAGTCCTATAGGACTGGGTGTTCAGTTCTACTAGGACTGACTGACTGGACTGGACACAGGTGCGGTGGCCCTACCCACGCAAAATCAGGTAACTGAGGCAACCAAGAAGTATTGAAAACCTTAACCCAACATCGACAACAACTCCATAAGACCCTATCCTAGCCCTTGTGGAACAGTCTCATGAGTCTCTTGCCTAAATGGTTTTAGAGAATGGCCTGGCGCTAGACTGTCTATACCAACCAACGAAGGAGGGGTTTTTGCCTTTCTTAGAACCACTTGTTGAATGTACATCAACACACAAGTTCAAACCTACCTCCACCAGATGGCCCAAGAGGTTAAAATATTGCGTAATGTTACCTAAATCTTTTAAAAGATACCCAAGGCCCCCGAGATCACTGACCTATTTTCATGGCTGGTCTTTCCAAGTTGGCGACAATGGAAACAGACTGGATTTTAGACTGTTGCTTGTACATTTATAGGATCTGTTACTATAGCCATCATTGGATATTTACTCTCTTGGCTACAATGTGCCCTATCCCTAATAACTCTATTAATTACCCTTATTAACTATCCCAACCAACTTTAAATTAACTAAATTAAAATTAATCAATACCCTGATTAATTTAAAAAATTCAAAATTTTTATGGAGAATCTACTTAACACAGAATACACTGTTGTAAGCATTTAAAGTATACAGTTCAGTGCCATTTAGTACAATGATTATGTAGTGTGGTTATCACCACTAACTAATTCCAGAACATTTTCAACACCCCCAAACAAACCCATACTCATTCACACTATTTTCTCCTAACCCAAGCCCATGAAAACAACTCATCTGTTTTCTCCCCCTATTGATTTGCCTATTCTGGACAGTTCATTCAAATGGCATTATGCTATCTGTGGCCTTTGTGGATGACTTCAGTGAGCACACATGTTTCAAGGTTCATCCATGGCCGAGCATGTAGCAGTAGCTTATTCCTTTTTATCACTCCATAATGTCCTATATTATGAATAGGGCACATTTGGTTTATGCAGTCATAACTGGATAGAAATTTGGGTTTGTTCCACTTTTGGACCATTGTGAATAATGTTGCTTTGAATATCCATGGAAAAGTTTTTCTTTGAACATATGTTTCCAATGGTCTTTTGGACATACCAACATTGTGACTCTCCTGGTCCATGGTAATTCCAGGTTTAAGATTTTTAAAAATGGCAAACTGTTTCCTGCAGTGGATGCATCAAATTACTTTCCCACCAGTAATGTATGTGGGTTTCCCATTCTCCATATCTTTACTAACACTTGTTACTTTCCATTATGTGGAGTATAGCCTTCATTTTGAGTGTGAAATAGTATCACACTATGCTTTGAATTTGCATTTTCCTAATGATTTATGATACTGAGCATCTATCTAGTGCTTATTGGCCATCCGTGTTTCTCCTGGAGACATGTCCATTGCAGCTAGTTACCCATTTTCATTGGGTAACCAATGAAAATGGTTTCATTTCAAATTTCTTTGAATGAAGTTTCATTTCAAACTTCTTTGTTTTTTATAATTGAGTTCTAAGAGATCTACCGCAGGTAGATTCCATGGCTCCAGGCTTCCCGGGGGCTACTAGGAACTCAGGCCCATGGCTTACCACACCACCTGCCAGTTCCAGCAGCCATAGACAGCTCTCATGGAACCAAGCTTCTGACAGGCTTCTACAAAACCAAGCCCCCAGCCCACCCAGCTGCTTGCTGACTCAGGCGGCCCCAGGCAGCTCCCATGGCACCAGGCACCGGCAGGTTCCCATGAACCCAGTCTTCCATCTTGACCCAGCGCCTGCTAGCTCCTGCAATCTCAGGTAGCTCCTGTGGCCCCAGGCTACCAGGAATCCAGACTTCTGGCCTACCACAGCACAAACTGTCTCTCATGGCACAGGCTTCTGGCAGGCTTCCGTGAGCCAAGACTCTCAGATCATCCCAGCTCTGGCCAACTCTCATGGCCCTGGATGACTCCTGTGGTCACAGGCTCTCAATGAGGACCTGCCAAACCAGGGTCCAGTGGGGTTACTCGTGAACTCAGGGTCCCAGCTGTGCCCAGGGCCAGACACAATACCGTGGACCCAAGCTTTCCACTCACCCCAGTACCAGGCTGCTCAAGGACTCCAGCAGCAAGCCTGCCCCTGGACACCACCAGATGGCCTACCCAGGACCCCTAGATGGGCTGAATGTGAAGGCTTTGGTTTACTAAAGCCAGTCTGTAATAAGTGGAAGAAATGCCTACTTCCTCAAATTTGCAGACACCAATGGAAGGTCACAAGGATCATGAATAATCAAAGATCCACGACACCACCAAAGAAAAAGAATAAAACTCCAATGACCGACCAAGAAATGGAGATATAGGAACTATGTGACAAAGACTTCAGAACAATGCTCTTTGAGAAATTCATAAAACTCTAAGGAAACAAAGATAGACTACTAAATGAAATAAGGAAATAGTGCATGAATAAGTGAGAAGTTCAACATAGAAACAGAAATCATTAAGGAAAAACAAACAGAAATCCTAGAGTTGAAGAACACAATGACTGAACTGAAGAATTCAATAGAGACCTTCTAAATCAGATTCAACCATGTACAAGAAATAATTAGTGCACTAGAAGATGTGTCATCTGAAATCATCGAGTCAAAGGAGCAAAAAGGAAAAAAGGAACGGATAGGATTGGGGAAAGGCAGTGTGAATTATGGGATACCTTGAAAAGAAATAGATAAGCATTATTAAAGCACCAGAGGAGAAGACAGGGAGAAAGAAAAAGAAAGTTGACTTAAAAAAGTAGCAGCTGACACCTTCCCAAATCTGGGGAGAGATGTAGACATCCAAGGTCCTGATGCCGATCAGTCACCCTAAAATTTCAAACTAAAACATTCTTCTCCAAGACACATTGTAACAAAACTATCTAAACTCAAAAAAAAGGATCAAACAACATGATCAAGTTCAACATGATGCAAATCAATGAATGTGATACACCGCATTGATAGAATGAAAGATAAAAATCCTAGAATAATCTCTCAATGCAGAAAAAGCAGTTTGACAAATTCAAGGCCCCTTCATGATAAAAACTCTCAAGAAAGGGTTACAGAAGGAACATACCTGAACATAATAAAAGGTTTACATGACAAACCCACAGCTAACATCATATTGAACAGTGAAAGGTTGAAAGCTTTCTTGCTAAGACAAAGAACAAGACAAGGGAGCCCAGTCTCAACACCACTCTTCAACATACTGCTGCAAGTCTTAACCAGAGACATTTGGCCAGAGAAAGAAATATAAAGCATCTAAATTGGAAATGAAGAAACAAAGTGGTCTCTGTTTGCAGATATGATTTTATGTAGAGAAATACTTAAAGACTCCTCCCCAAACTGTTAGGACTAATAAACAAATTCACTCAAGCTGCAGGAGACAAAATCAACATATAGAAATCTCTTGCCTTTCTCTACACTAACAATGAACTATTTAAAAATGATATAAAGGGCCGGCCCCGTGGCTTAGCGGTAAAGTGTGCGAGCTCCGCTGCTGGCGGCCGGGGTTCGGATCCTGGGCGCGCACTGACGCACCACGTCTCCGGCCATGCTGAGGCCGAGTCCCACATACAGCAACTAGAAGGACGTGGAGCTATGACATACACCTATCTACTGGGGCTTTGGGGGAAAAAATAAATAAATAAAAATTATTAAAAAAAATGATATAAAGAAAAAAATCCTATTTACAATGCCATCAAAAATAGTAAAATACTCATGAATAAATTTAACCAAGAAGGTGAAAGATCTAGAAACTAACAACTATAAGACACAGAGGAAAGAAATCAAAGACACAAAGAAATGAAAAGATATCTTATGCTCATGGATCAGAAGAATTAGTATTGTTAAAATGTTCATGCTATTCAATGCTATCTCAAGATTCTCTGCAATTCCTATTAAAATTCCCATGGCATTTTTCAGAGAAATAGAACAAATAATCCTAATATTCATGTGGATCCACAAAAGACCTCCAATAACCAAAGGAACCCCGAGAAAGAAAAAGCTGAAGGCATCACAATTTCTGATTTCAAACTTTATTACAAATCTATAGTAATAAAAACAGTATGATACAGGTATAAAATGAGACACCTAGACCAATAGAACAGAATCAAGGACCCAGAAATAAAACCACACACATACAGTTTGCTAACAGTTGACAAGTCAGCTAAGAAGACTCCATGGGGAATGGATAGTTTCTACAACAAATGCTGTTGGGAAAACTGGATAACCACATGCAGAAAACTGAAATTGGACCCCTATTTTACACCACTCTAAAAATGATCCCAAATTGAATTAAAGACTTAAAGGTAAGACACCAAATATAAAACAACTAGAAGAAAATATAGAGAAAAACCCCCATGAAACTGGTCTTGACATCGAGTTTTTTGGATATAATATCAAAAGTGCAAGCAACAAATGCAAAACTTAACAAGTGGGATGACATCAATCTAAAAAGCTTCTGCATAGCAAATGAAAAAATCGGCAAACTAAAGGGGTTAATATCCACAGTATATAAGAAACTCTTACAACTCAACAGCAAAGAAACCAACAAAACAATATGAAAATGGTCAAAGGACCTGAATAGATACTTTTCCAAAGAAGACATAAAAATGGTCAACAGGTACATGAAAAGATGCTCGTAATCACTCATCATCAGGGAAATGAAATCAAAACTACAATGAGATATCACCTCACACCTGCTAGAATGGTTATTCTCAAAGAGACAACAGACAACAAGTGTTGGCGAGGCTGTATAGAAGAGAGAACCCTGTGCACTGATGGTATGAATGTAAATTGCTACAGTCACTATGGAAAAAATATGGAATTTTCTCAAAAAAATAAAAATAGAAATATATATAAATGAGCAATTCCACTTCTGCTTGTATATCCAAAGGAAATGATGTCACTATTCTGAAGAGATATCTGCACCCCCATGTTCATTTCAACATTATTCACAAACAGAGAACATGGACACAATCCAGGTGTCCCTCAATGGATAAATAGATACAGAAAATGTGAGATATATGTATACATGTAATATATAATGGGATATTATTCAGCCATGCAGGAGAATGAAATCCTGCATTTTGAGATACCATGGATGGACCTTGAGGCATTGCGCTAAGTGATATAAGTCAGACGGAGAAAGACAAATACTATATATTCTCACTCATATGTGAAACCGAAAAAAGCCCAACTCAAAGGAATAGAGACAAGAATGGGTTTCCCAGGGTCCCGGGGTTAGGGGAAATGGGGAGATGTGAGTCAAATTGCACAAATTTCTAGCTGTAAAATGAACAAGTTTTGGGGATCTAATGTACAGCATGGTGATCATAATTAACAATACTATATTATAGACTTGAAATTTGTTAAGAGAGTAGATCTTGAAAGTGATCACTAGAAAAAACAAGTTAATTATGTGAGGGAATGGAGGTGTTAACTCAGGGTATTGTGGTAATCCTTTCACAAATCACCATCTTGAACACCTAAAACTTACATATGTTATATGTCACTAATATTTAAAGAAATCTAAAAAAAAAATCTCTCAACAAAGTAAAACCCAGGACCAGATGACTGCACTGGTGAATTCTACCAAAACATTTAAAGAAGTATTAAAAACAAGATTTCTTACACTCTGTCAAATATTGAAAAAGAGGGAACACTTCCAAGCTCACTTTACGAGGCCAGCATTACCCTGATACCAACACTAGACAAGGACACTAAAAGAAAATAAAATTACAGACCATTATCCCTGATGAACATAGATGCAAAAATCCTCAACAAAATACTAGCCAATTAAAAATGAATTCAATAGCATATTAAAAGAGTTATACACTACCACCAAGTGAAATTTATTCCTGGTATACAAAAATCGATCAATGTAATAAGCCACATCCAGAAAATGAAGGGGAAAAAAATGACCAACTCAATTGATGCAGAAAAACCATTTGACAAAATTCTACGCCCTTTCATGATAAAACACTCAACAAACTAGGAATAGAAGGAAAGTGCCTCAACATAACATAAGCCATATATGAAAAACACACAGCAAACATATTACTGAATGATGGAAGACTGAAAGCTTTTCCTCTAAGATCAGGAACAAGGCAAGGATGCTCACTTGCACCACTTCTATTCAACACAGTATTGAAAGTTCAAGCCAGAACCATGAGGCAATAAAAATAAATAAATAAATAAAAGGCATCTAAATTGGAAAGAAATAAGTAAAATGGTCTCTGAAGATGATATCATGTCGTATGTAGAAAAATCCAAAAGACTCCACAAAAAAGCCGTTTGATCTAACAAATGAATTCAGAAAAGTAGCAGGATACAAAGTCAACACACAAAAATCGGCAGCATTTCTATACACGAACCATGAGCTCTCTGGAAAGGAAATTACAAAAACAATTCATTTATAATAGTATCAGAAAGAATAACATGCTTAAGAATTAACTTAACCAAGGAGGTGAAAGGCTTACACCATAAAAACTACAAAACATTTCAGAAAGAAATTAAAGAAGACGTTCATAAATGGACACACATCCAATGTTCATGGATTGGAAGGCTTACTATTGTTAAAGTGTCAGTATTACCCAAAGCAATCTACAGATTCAATGTATTCCCTATCCAAATCCTAATGATATTTTTTGCAGAAATAGAAAAACCCGTCCTAAAATTCACATGGAATCTCAAGGGACTCAGAACAGCCAACAACAATCTTGCAAAAGAAGAACAAAACTGGAGGACTCACACTTCCTGATTTCAAAACTTACTACAAAGCTACAGTAATCAATAGTATAGTATTGTCATAAAGACAAACATAGAGATCAATGGCATAGAATAGCAAGCCCAGAAACAAACCCTCACATATATGGTCAAGTGATTTTTGACAAGGGTGCCAAGACCATGGAATGGAGAAAGGTTTCTTTTCAACAAATGGTGCTGGGAAAACTGGATATCCCCATGCAAAATCTTGAAGCTGGACCCCATCCAACACTAGATACAAAAATTAACTCAAAATGGATCAAGGACATAAATGTAAGACCTCAAACAAGAAAATTCTTAGAAGAAAACATGAGATTAAATCTTCATGACACCAGACTTGGCAATGATTTCTTGGATATGACACCAAAGGCACAGGTAACAAAAGAAAAACAATGGAAAAATTGAACTCCATGAAAATTTTATAAGTTGGTACATCAAGAGGCACCCACAGAGTGGGACAAAATATTCGCAAATCATATTTCTGACAAGAGACTGGTATCCAGAATATACAGAGAAGTCCTAAATTAAACAAATAAAAAACAAGCCAATTCAAAAATGGGCATGGATTTGAAGACTCCGTTGCGAAAGAAGACTTAGAAATGGCATATAAGCACATGAAAAGATGCTCAACACCACTAATCATTAGGGAAATGCACATCAAAACCACAATGAGACACCACCTCACACCCACTAAGTTGAGTGCTATCGAAAAGACAAAACAGCAAGTGTTGGCCAAGATGCGGCAAAATGGGAACACTTGTACACTGTTGATAGGAATGTAAAATGGTGCAGCTGCTATGGAAAACAGTGTGGATGTTCCTCCAAAAAATTGAACATAGAATTATCATGTGATCCAGCAATTCCACTTCTGCATATACACCCAAAAGATTTGAAAGCAGAGCCTTGAAGAGATATTTGTACACCCATGTTCATAGCAGTATTATTTACAATAGCTAAAACGTGGAAGCAACCCAAGTGTTTATTGACACATGAGTGGATACACAAAATGTAGTATATCCATACAATGGAATATTATTCAGTCTTAAAAAGGAAGCAAATTCTCCAATATGCTATACATGGATTAACCTTGGAGACATTATGCTAACTGAAATAAGCCAGTCACAAAAAGACAAATACTGTATGAACTGAGAGTAGTCAAATCATAGAGAGAGTAAGTAGAATGGTGGCTGCCAAGGGCTGGGGGAGGGGAGAAGGGAGGGTTATTGTTTAATAGGTATAGAGTTTCAGATTTACAAGAGTTATGTGGATGAATAGTGGTGGTGACTGTACAACTGTGGAAATGTATTTAACGCCATTGAAGTATACACTTAAAAATGGTTAAGATGAAACACTTTTTGTTATGTATATTTTGACTCAATATACAAAAAGGAAAAAAAAAGAAATGTGCTATCAAGTCACAAAAAGACATAGTGGACACTTAAATACATACTGCTAAGTGAAAGAAGCCAACCGGAAAAGGCTATATACACTGTTCCATAGTTTTCATATATTCCAATTACACGACATTCCAGAAAAGGCAAAACTAGAGAAACAGTATAAAGATCAGTGTTGCCAGGAGTTGGGGGGCAAGGGACGAAGAGGTAAAGCACAGGGATTTTAGGGCAATCCAACTCTTCCGTAGGATACTGTCATGGTGGATACATGAGATTATGCATTTGTCAAAATCCAAGTACATGACAGCAAGACAATGAACTTTAACGTAAACTACGGACTTGGTTATGAACGCTCTATGAGCATCAGCTCCTCACTTGTAAGGAATGGACTGCACTAACACAGGTGGTCACGCAAGATGTTAACCGTAGGGGAAACTGTGGGGGAGGAGGGAGAAATGCTCTGCACTCTCTGCTGAATTTCTCTGTCCATCTAAAACTTTCCTAAAAAACAATCTATTAATTAAAAAATAATCAATGGAAGGTAGGGAGTGGGTAGAAATATGGACGAAACAGGAATATCAGAATATTAATAAATGTTGAAGCTGGGTAATAGAAACATGGGGGGCTATCACACTTTTCTGTTTAATTTGTGTATGTTCAAGGTTTTCCACAATAAAACATTTTTAAAGCTCCAGATTAAATCTAGATTATATGTACAAGGAATCAAAGAATGTGAAGAAAACAGATATTTTTGAAGCAAGTACACTGAGGGAACGTGCAATCACACTGGATAGAGAGTGAACGTCCTGGTTCTACCAGGAAGGTTCAGAGCTCAGTGAGCAAGGCAGGTGACAGCACAGTCAGGGAAGTGACAGATAATGATCACAGAAAAATGTTTGCCCTCACTAATCACAGAAATGCCAACCATGGGCCCTGACAGAACTGCCCCAGGATTTATAATGTCATGACACCCAGAATTAGAGCGGGCTCAGGGACAGAGCACCACGTCCTGTGAGAATACCAACTAGCATCGGCTTTCTGGAGGGCAAATCTCCCTAACCCTGCAACCTGCAGGCCACTGGCTCGGCTGCTCTGTTGTATGGAATCTGTCCAAAAACAAAGGGATTGGGTACAGATGATGGACTGAATAAACACATGTAGAGCCCCTTTGACATAGAATCCCTTAAAAATGACCCAAAGATTCCTTCATTGATGAACAAATTCATAATAGCCTTGGGAACCATCAAGAGAGCCGACATTTTGATGAAAACATCAAAGAGAGTCAACAGTTGGTGATCGGAGATCCCAGTGGGGAGCTCCATGTGAGCCATGAAGACCAAGCCACAGTGTCCTCTCTCCCTCTCCCTCCTCCCCCTGCCGTTCACCTAACACCTTCTGCATCGCCCCTCCACTCCCAACCACTGCCCACCTCACGCTCCAGGAATACAGGAGCAGAGGCACAGGGCGCCCTTTCCACGACCACATCTGTCCTCTTGCTCTCTGCCCGTCACCAGGCAGCGGAGCTCTCTTGACATTAGTACAGCCATGTTTGGCCGCTCCATTGACCTACAGCCACCAGCACAAAAAGAAATAAAAAAGCTGCTTTCTGCATGGTGGGAACTGGCCCTTCTCCCATGGAGATGGTTGCAATGTGTAAAAAATTCAAGGCCCTTCAAGCGCCGCAGCCTGGGGCAGACTGGCCATCTGAGCTGGGCTGGGAGGATAAGCAGGGTAAACAATGCACGTACACAACTACTGGGCTGGGACAATAGCCAGAGGGTGGGGCTCAGTGCTAGTACGCCACTGATAACCATTTGTGCATGGGAACATTGAATGCTCTCTCTGTAAACTCTGTAACTGCTTATATAAACTGCTGGAGACTGAGACCCGGTGAGAGTTCCACCTGTGGAAGAGACGCCTTGCCCAGGACTGTGATTCCCGCCCAGCAGTGTCAATTGACAGGACTCTCCCAGCAGTGGGGCATGGATGTTGTGAGTAATTGATTTATTGTGAAGTAATTGATCTGATGTGTTCTCTTTTCAGTCAACCTGGTGTTTCTCTTTCTGGTTGATTTGTGTCATTTCACTTCAGTCGATCTGGTGTTTCCTTATCCGATAGATCTGATGTTTTTCCCTCTTATTATATGACCTATTCAAATGTGCTGCTATCTCAGCTGATGGGGATGTTTTCCCTTTCCAGTCGAGCTGGTGTTTTTTCCCTCTTATTATTTGACCTATTCAGATCTGTTTGCGGACTATCACCTTTACCATCCTCTCTATAATAAAATATACCTTCAGTCCATTTGTTTGGAGTGGAAAGTTTCTTTTACCTCTCCAATCGAATCCCCAAACCTCTCATAACAGGAGCCCAGCCCGGCACCTCTTCAGGGCCCAGCAGACTCCTCCTCCCCATCTGGTCCTACCTGCAGCACAGACACCTTGTAGCTAATCTCCGCCTTACAAACAAAACTCTCCCTTGGACCCATGCTCCCTTTTGGTTATTGTCCACTTTCCCAACTCCCCTTCATGGCTAAACCTCTTAAATAAAGTGCCTCATACCTACTGCCCTCCCATGGCTTCCCTTCCCCCACTCTAGACCCAGCTTTATTCTCACCCTCTCAAGGAGACTGAGGTCACCAGTGATCCCATGTGGCCGAGTCCAGCCATCTTTTCTCCATTCTGATCAGAGCTGTATCCCACCCAGCTGAGCACCCTTCCTTTCTGCAATACCCTTTCCCCTCATGGTTCCTGCAACTTCATGCTCCACCATTTCAGGCCCCTTTCCTGGACCCTCTTCAGCTACACCTCTGCAAACACTGCCTGCTCCTAGGCTGGGCCCAGGGCCCTTCCACAGCTACAGTGTCTCCAGGAAACCTCATTCAATTCCACGTTTTTAAATATCTCTGACCTCATCCCAACTCTGCTGACACACTGATGCAACTTTAAGGGGTTAGGTGCTAGCTCCCCAGCATCAGTACCTAAGGACTATCTCAGACTCGATTCGTCTCAAAATTTCACTGTCATATGAGTTCCAAAATAGCATCAAATCTTTCCAAAAGGAGGAAAAATTTGGATACAATAAACAGTTGTGAACAAAGTAACCAATAAAACGTATACTTACATCCAATCATGGTTGCTTGATGGGGAAAATAAGAACACAGAACTAAGATCAGATATTCTCAAGCCGGGGACCGGAAGGTGATGAGTTGGGAGTGTAAAACACAGGAACTGATCAACTCTAAGCATTTACAGAAAGAGAGGCAGAAATGGTTGTTCCTAAAAGCTGAAAGACACCCACTAAAGGAATAGAAAAATCATGAGAAAACCTAACAAATTAAAAATTAAATTAAATGGTAGACTCACATTCCAATTTATCAATAATCACAATTGTAAATAGATCAAATTGCTCTATAAAAACATGAAGGCTCTCAAGTTGAGTTAAAATATTGTTATAAAATAAAGGGATATAATATGGTTGAAAATAAGGAGATAAAGAAATAAGACTTTAAATGGGACAAAAAGGGGTTCTCTGTGTTGATAACTGTCAGGGACACTTATGCACCTAACAATATGGTCTTGAAACATAAAGCAAAACTGGACAAACAAGAAGACACAGGCACCCCAAGGGAGGTGCCTTCCCTTTCCACAGGGAAACCTACCTTACCTCTCTTAAAAAGCCACAGGTCAAGTGATACAGTAAGTTAGGAAACAGATCTGCTGACAAACACAAAAAAGCTAGATCTAGCCTCAGCCCCAGGGACAACGTAAGCATCTAGTGGAGAGCGAACATTCTCCTCAAACCACGATGAAACAGTCACCACAATGGACTGTGTGCTAAGCCACAATGAAATCTCTAAAGAGTCCAAAAAGCAGAAATCTATAAGTGACTATATTACTGGAACTTAAAGCAATAAAAGTAAAAAATAATCACAAAATATTGGCTCCCCTCCCCCAACATAGCCACTTGAAAATCTGTCCACACCCTTCTAAATCTCTCAGGTTAAAGACGGAATCCAGACAGACAGGAGAAACTCTTTAGAAATGAACAGCAATGAGAGCAGCATGAGGCAAATCCATGACGTGGGGACAAGGGGACGGAAGAAGGGACACAGCCTCCACTGCAGGTATCAGGGAATATCACCTGTACAGCAAGCTGAGCACTTCCCTCCAAGAGCCAGAACAACACCACAATAAAACCAATGACAGCAGAATGAAGGGAGAATTCACCAGGCAGGAACAACAACATAGACCTGAGCAATGGAGTCAAGGGCTGGCTGTCTGGAAAGACCTGTAACAGTGAGAAACCTTGGTCAGTCTGACCAAGAAGAACAGACAAAGGCACCAAGAGGAACAGACAAA
The DNA here is from genome assembly GCF_020826845.1 of Diceros bicornis minor. Classification (NCBI taxonomy): domain Eukaryota; kingdom Metazoa; phylum Chordata; class Mammalia; order Perissodactyla; family Rhinocerotidae; genus Diceros; species Diceros bicornis. Next base: position 2,363,221 of record NC_080748.1, read on the forward strand.
GGCACCAAATTGTACCATCAGGTACGAGAAACTACAGAAACAGCTTTAACGTGATAGGAGAACATAGTGGATAACTCTGACCAGGACATCAGTGGTCCTCAACTGGAGCTGTCCTTCCCATAGGATGCATCTGGAAACATGCGGGATGGGTTTTGTTTCTTGTTTTGGGTTGTCCTACTGGTTGTTGCCCCAGGGGTCCCGGAGATCCTGAATAGCCTGTCACATAGACCCGTTTCCCTCCTGAAGTGTTACTGACATCTGGGAAGACAAGCACTGATCCAGATTAAATGAGCAATGTGGTAGGAAAATGTTTTCCATGGATGTATAACAGGGAAAAGATGGTACCCTCAATATGTAAGGAATATCGAGAAACCAATGTTTACAACTACTAAACTGTAAGAGAGCAGGAAAATCAGAAACATAGCCAAGAAACACACCAAAAATATATCCAACCTATTTGTACAGGTGGAGAAATATGTAGGTAAAGCACAGGAAACAGTGGAGGAGATTACACACCAAATTTTACTACCGACAAGGAATAAAAGTTGGGAGGTAGGTGAGAAATAGGAGTTTTTACCACTTCTTAGCTTATGTATTTCTCTAGTGTTTTAATTTTTACAAAAGAGAATGTATTCTACTCAAAAAGATGTTTCAAATTTTAAAGAAATTATTAAAATGTTCAAAATGACTTCAGTTCAAGGATATTCATTAAAACATGTATGGAAAGCACCTCCCCATAATGTTAAGAGTCTCCTATAACTTTTCCAATAGTTTATTATGTCGATTTTATTTCACATTTAGATCCTAACTCATTGGAATTTACATTTGTGTGAGGGATGCAACAGAAGCTGATTTTCTCCTGTTCAAGTGGAAAACCAACTATCCAGGCACCATTCATTGAGTAGGTCTGGCTTTCCCAGCTGACCTGCAATGCCTCCTTCCCCACCTGCTAAACCCTGACAACTACCGGTGCCTCTTGAGCACCCTAGAGCGAGCGGGGTGAGCTCTGCAGCCTGGGCTCCCTGTGTGCAAGGGGCGGCTACCAGCAGAGCCTTCTCCCAAGACAGCAGCAGGCATGCTGCACACAGAGGTGCTCAGGGGCCGTCTGCTGTGGAGCAGGAAACTCCTCATGAGGAGCAGGCAGTGGGGGAGCCCTGAGCCCCAGGACTGACCTCGGCTGGGGGCAGCAGGCTGCTCAGTTAGGGAGCCCCTCCCTTCAGCTCGTCCAGCTCCTCCTGCAGCGTGTGCACCTGGCTGTCGGCAGCTGCCCCTCTTCAGCTCGCTGTCCTTCTCCACCTGCTCCTGCAGGCGGCACCCGTGCTCCTGTTCCCCCGGGACCAGAAGCAGTAGGAGTGCAGCGAGTCCAGGAGTTCTTAGGCCCCAGCGCTGACAGGATGACCCCGCTGAGGGACCTGGGGCCGGTGTTGCTGTGTTCATCCTGCACATCTTCCACGGCTGGCTCCGGGGTGACATCTGTTGGAGGGTGAAGGGGCTCTGGGAGGGTTTCTGAGGCATCATTGTGAATGATGAACGTGGGGGCTCTGGGCCAAGCTCTCATCAGGCCCAAGGCTGGCCCCACTGTAGGTAGGCTCCACATCTCTCTTCAGCCTCTTTCGGTCAACAGCCTCTCGAGGGACAGATGGCCTCTCTTGAGTGTGTGCTGAGGAGAAACTGTAAGAAGGATGCCAGCCAATAAATCTGCATGCCTCAGATCCTGAGGGATAAAGTCACCCACGGAAATGCCACTCTTATCCAGCAGGCCCTGGCTGGGAAGAGGCGGTCTCATCGCCAGCATCTACAGCAGACCTGTTTGCATCTCCCTGGCTGCCTCACGCTGTGGAGACCACACTGTCTCCTGGAGTTCCTTCCAGAGACTCTTTGCCCGCTCCTGACTGGTGGCTTCCTGGGTGGCATTGGGTTCGGGTTTGCCCTGCAGAAGGGCTCGCTTCAATTTGCGGGACCCTGCCTGGGCCCTCAGGTTTTCCCTCGAGGATGAGGATGAACCTGAAGCTCCTTTCCCATCTGCTTCACTGGCATGTTCCTCTTGTCCCTGGCGGCTATCTTGGTCTCATTTCTTCTGGGGCGGCAGTGGCCTTCAGCTCCTCCTTCTCAGTCAGGTGGAAGATGGAGGGCAAGGCCGTGGGCTTTAACATGTAGTACTGACCCTCCAGCCTGTTCAAGAGTTTTTTTTGGTGAAATGTTCACTACAGATGAAAGAATACTTAATAGGGTCCAGTCATCCCTGTGAACAACTTTTAGCAACTGGACAAGACGTTTTGAGTCCTTTATGTGGAGCCTGCAAGGATACATGAAAAAGTAATTAAAAAGAAAGAATTAAATGTCTCCCCCTAAAATAATCAATTATAAAAGCAAAACAAGTGTTTTTGGGAACACCCACACTTAGGAATTTTGCCCATTTAAAACTTTAGTAAAGATTTAAGGAACACCTCTGCTTGCAAGTTATTACTGTAATAGAAAGATGAAAGACCCACTGTCTACCTTAAGGAGCTGACCATCTGTAGGGCAGAGAAGGAAGGAAGGTGAAGACCTTCTCCCAGGTTGTGGTAAGTGCCCTGTAGGAACAAAGATGCTCGGGCAGAGAGCACAGGATGGCACCAAGACAACACGAAAGGCTTCAGGAAGCCTCAGAAATAGTTCCTAGAAGCTCATGGCTGTCCAACCCTCCTACTGTCCCTGGGATGCAGGACTTTGGGTGTTAAAATGGGGAGGATTGGTCCCCCTATTTCAAAGCCAGGCCAGGTGTCGGCCAGCAGAGCCTCCCAGGCACTCAGCAGGGCGCCTGGCCCCAGCTCTACTCAAGCAGCCGAGGATGCAAGACTGCCGCCAAGAGGAGGTCAGCCCCAAGAGCTGTGGTTCTGTGTTCCTCCTGTCCTTCCACTACCAGGAGGAAAACTGCTTCCTGTACCAAGCAACCAGCCCCTGAAATGTACTGACCAAGACACTTCATAATCTTTTCTCCTCATTAAGGTAAAATCTCTATTTAGAGAAAACTATGCACATGGGGAGGAAGGGGGTCTCTCTCGAGGCTTTCTTCTCCTCCTGAGTTCATCTAACCCCCATGAGGCCGAGTGGATACTAGGTCCTCAGGGAGTTCCAAGCAACCTGACCTTCTAACATTTCTCAATGCTTTGTGACAAGTTACAAAAGGACCCCCACTTCCTTTGCCCCCATACCACGTTAAAAAATGACACATGCCAAGAGCAACCTTCTCTGTAGTGTTTTGCATCATTCTCAAAAACAGTAACAAAACTTTTGGGACACAGACTCTGAAGGAAACTGTCAAGAAAGCATGTTGTCTGACTTCTGAAACAAGCTCACATTACTAGTTCTTTGGATGGATTGTAACAACTTCCGACTTAAAACAAACCACTGTTAACTTTGAATAAGACTAAAGACAACAAGTGGCATTCAGGTCTTTAAATATTCAATAACAACCTGCAACATGAAACAAAAGGATCTGCCAGGAGGTTTTCAAAGTAGAATGTCTTCAGTGCACTGTTCTGGGACCTCCATTGCAGAGTCTGCAGGAAAGGACTCACTCAACTGGCTGAATTCCAGAAGCCCTCATGAAGGGAGCCAGGCCAAAGGGAAGGCAAACCCCTCATCTTGCTGTGGGATCCCAAGGAAGAAGTGAAGAGAGGAGCCCCTTCCCTGAGTCCCCAGGGTAAGCCTCCCAGTGAGGAGTGGGTTGCAACCTCCTCCACCCAGGATGCTGTCACATGCAGAATCTGCAGAGTCAGACGCCTCTCCAGGACTCACCTCCAGTGCAGAGCCACCTTTCCCTGCACTGCCAGGACCCTTCTAGCAACAGAGCATCTGAGAGGTGTGTCAATTTGGAGGTAGAAGCTGCATTTGCTCAGCCACATTCCTGATCTCAGAGATCAAGGCAGGCTCCCTGCCATCAAAAGAGCAGAAAAGTCATGGCAAATGCAAGAAGATAGTGACCTAAGAAAGAGTGTTTCCAGAATACCCTGTTTCTTGACATTGTTGGCCCCAGCCTGAATCAGTGGAGAGCAGAGTGGCCAGGGGGTGGGGGTGACAGTGTGGTGGAGGCCATAAGGTGGGTGCCAGTGGCCATGGGATGGCCGCAGTGGCCCGAGGTGCCCAGAGCAGAGACAGTGGCACAGACCAAGGCCACATAGCGCCCGGCGCTCACTCACCTTCTGGACCGGCCCCGAGGCCCCAAGCACAGAGTGCTGCCTGCCTTGGGCTGGAACACCAGGGGTCTGACTGGGCGGCAGCAGCTGGTTACCTGTGGAATGAGATGGCTGTTTCTCCTCGTTGCCCAGTGGTGGGATCAGTTTGCGGCAGTGCAGTGATCACCATCCCGGGCCTCAGGCTGTCATGCTGCCAGGCTCCGGCCCCCTCTTCTCCGCCCCACAGTGGGACTGCCACAAGAGTAGGGCTCAAAGCGACACTGTGCAGCAAGTGGGAGCTGGTCCCCACGCCCCGCAGGATGGCAAGATGGCGGCGCGTGCCCATCTGTCCTCCGTAAAGCAAGATGGCCACATCTGTGGGCCTAGGCAAACTGCTGCCTGATGCACCCACCCTGGGGTAGCGCTGCCAAAACGCGTCTGTTCCGCTGCCCTGATGGGTCGCTGCTGCGGTGTTCATAGCAAATGACCCAGACCGAGGGGGGAGGGAGAATGTGGCCGGCCCTCCGAGAGGGGCCCCGCCGGACGCCAAGGTGGCGACCGATGCACTTCCGCCCACACTTCTGGCCCTGCCCACGTTGCTCACCTGGATTGGCCCCAGTGGTTGAGCATCACATTCTGCTCATTCTCCTGGGCAGCGGGGAGAGGGACGCGGGTAGGGGCACCTGCACCGGTCAGCATGGAAGACTGTGCTCGCCTGGACTCTTAGCCGCTGGGACTGGCTGGCATGGTTTGGGGCGGGGCCGTCGGGGGGAGCAGCTCCTCAGGTGGAGCGGGTGGGGGCAGCTCCCATAGTGAGACCGGTGCGTCTGACAACCATGTCCCTGCGGGTCTGGACGCTCTTTCCATCCGCCCTCGGTGCTCTGGCGCTGGCCTGACAAGCCCATGGCTGTTGGGGCAGGAGGGGCAGCAGGGAGTCAGGGAGGGGAGGGGCGTGCTGGGCGGGGCTGGGGCAATGGTTCTTGGGAGGCTTTTTCCTTCCCCGCCAGGATTAAGAAGTCCTTTCTCTGGAACTGGCTTCGGATCCAACCACACAATCCCTGTCTGTGTGCAGAACTCTTGCCCTGGTCTCACCCCTGGCAAAGATTTCTTGCTTTGACCAAACTTTAGTCAGGCTCCTGAACATTCTTGTAGGCCTGTCTGTACACTTCCTTGTAAAATCCAGTTTTAGCAAGAACCTTGCTAATTCAGTTTAACCAGAACACCCACCCGTATGTCTGATCACCATCGAGATCTGCTCAGGCTCCTCCTCCTCCTCCACCATCCCTCAGGTGGTGTCTGATCACTCTGGCCTCTCTTTGGTAAGAATCCTGTTAGGTCAGGTTAGCCAGAAACCCCAACACTTGTTTTTTCTCTTAGTAATTTTCCATCCTGTGACCCCCACCATGCTGCCTGGCCATGAATTCCCACTTGCCCATGCTGCATTCAGAGTAGAGTCCAATCTCATTTCTCCCCCGCTGTGAATCCCATCACGGTGGTCCCTACGTATCACAGTGGTTCTGAATAAAATATGCCTTACCATCTTTGACAGGTGTCATTAAATAATTTTTCTTTAAAACCTCCAACCACAACAAAAACCCAGACCAGGCTCCTTTCCTTGCTCCCTCAAGCCATTTCAGAGCTACTTCAGATTCTGGCCCTGCTCTCCTCAGAGACCTCTATTATGCGAGTCATAAGACTTTTCCTAACTTTGGTGCGTGTGTGGAGGGGGGCACACACCAACATCAGTCTCTCCATGGGAACCCCAGCACTTGCCAGTGAGCAGTCATATTTTGAAAGGAATCTCTTTCTCTGAGTGGTAGGTGTCAACAGTGGACTCAAAATATTCAGTGAACCATGTTGTAAACAGATGTGCTGTCACATCCTTGTTGTTCAATTTGAGCATTGACTTTAACTTCAAGTCAGCAGATGCATTATGTCTAACAAGAGAGTGAGCCTGTACAAAGGCCCTAGGATGTGGATCGGAGGGAGAGGGGAGAGAACAGGATCAGTTAGAGGACCAGAGGTCAGAATGTGAGACAGGATTTGGAGAAGGAGCCAGAGCAGTCAGTAACAGCACAGCAGCCAGGTCAATGCCCCGCACACCATATCTGGGAGTCAGGACCATCTCCTAATTGCAGTCAGTGGCGGAGCCCCATTTCTGGTTGGATCTCTTGGGGGACAAGAAGGCAGTGTCTTACCACATCTGTCTGTCCACGTCTACCAGACCCTGGCCAGGGAGTGTGAAGAGCTGATGCAGAAGTACCTGCACCTGCTGCAGATCATGGAGACGAGAAGACAGTAGCCAAGCAGCTACGGCAGCAGATCGAGGATGGGGAGATCAATATCGAGTGGCTGAAGGCAGAGGTGACTGCTGGCTAGGGGTGCAGAGGAGGCTGGCCAGGGGGCCCAGGGCACAGACCAAACACCTCACACTCTGGGCTCCTGCAAGATCGGGGGGGCACATGATGGGCAGGGGGACCAGCTTCCAGCCACAGCTATGCCAGCCTAGAAACTTAAATTTAGTGATGCTGGCAGAGTGGGAAGGGCCTTAGCCAGATCTGAGTTCAGATCCTACCTCTGCCACTTGACGGTTGCAACCTAGAGTACATCCCCCCATCATCTG